>NC_034412.1:69880611-69910331 GCF_002078875.1 Numida meleagris | reverse complement strand
TGTAGTAGTCCTTCTCTTCTGAGAACTAGGTACATCCACTACATGATGTTATGATGTGGAATACCAATAACCGAAAATCACAAAACCATGACAATACTCTTTGTCCATAGTTGGGCCCAAAAATATCATCTTTACATATGAACTAGAAAAAAAAGAAAAATGCTGGCATAAAAAAAAGCTGTGAGGTTAGAAAATTGTTCTTCCTAACAAAAAGTACTTCCCATGCTTGGAAAGGTACTTGGTCACATTATGAACAATTGTTTTCATCTGCAACATATTTAATTACAATACTGGATTTCTTCCAACTGTTATATCTCTAAAGTGTTATACTTGTCACAGTTGTAACATTATGCACAGGTTAATCATCAGGACAATGAGAAATAGCAGGCTTGGGACAACTGTGGACCTCAGTGCATGAGGTAGTAACAAAAGGATTTCTTTTCTTCTTATGTGCATAATATTTTAGAAGAAATAATGTCTACAACCAGCATTGTGTAAGGAAATGGATAAAACTGGGGAGATGCCAGTTTTGTTTTGTTTTAATAATATAAAAAAAAATCAGAAAAGTATTTGAAAAGGAATAAAGATTGCTTTGAGATACCGTACACTTCCTAAATGAACAGATTCAAAGTTATAAGAAAAAAGGAACCATCCATGCTTACAGAAAGGAGATGTGAGAAATTCATACTGCTCATCATATACACATGATTTGTTTCAAATCTCTTCCTCCACTCTTCAGAAAGTTGGATGTTGTTCAGTTTCAAAGGGAAATAACTGCAGGAGTTTATTTATTAAAGTACTGGTGACCTGCAATGAAATTAATTTCTCTCATCACTTTCCTTAGACATCATCTGGAGCATAAATTTAAGTATACACATTCATATTCTGAAAATTAATTTCCATTCTTGAAAAAATGATTGACTGTCAACACTGTAGAACCAAAAGAATAACAAGAATTTCTTTTTGTGTCATTACATAGTTAATTTCATTGAAGTGGACAGTGATTCTCAAAGATTCTTGACTTCAGATCAGCTTGGAAGACTGATGGAGGAGGCAAATTTAGGATTAAAACAAAGCAGTTTTTTTTCTCCTGGCCCTAAGTGCAGGAGTAATGCTACCCAAGTATTACTCAAAATTACCACCTAAATATTACCACCTTCTTTTCAGGTAAGTCCTGATTTTCCTTCTCTTGCTTGAAGGTCAAAAATTGAATTAAACTCCCTGAACCTTTGCATTCAAACCGTACAGTTGTGTTTGTTTCTTTGTTGAAAAAAAAATCAAACACACAAACAAAACAGAAGAACATCTCTATAATTTCTATTCTCCCTGCTCTACTTTACGTTAAATTATTCCTACTGCCCTAACAGAAATTCAGATTATTAAGGAATTTGGAAGAAAGAAGAATACAACAACAACAACCATGAGGCTTTACTTGGCACATATTTTCTGGTCTTCTCCAAATGAGATAGAGAAATAAATAATTTCCAGGCTAGATACAGGTATTTAGTTTAAGACTGTTTGTGTATATTTTCAGCAAATTAGACTAATCCAGGCTCCAAGAAGAAAGAAAATGGTGAGAACAATCAAATATTATCCCACCGTCTCATATCTATTTTTATAAATATAAACTCTTGGAAAGTTGCATACAATGCCTTACAAAAAAGAATAAGTACTCCCTGGTGACATTTAGTCTCTTTTTCTGCTTGTCAGTATTTAGGTGTATATAGCAGATGGTTTTAAGTATGTAACAGTTACACTACCAAAGTTAGGAGCACAACAAAAAAAGAGTCATAGCATGAAGTGGAAAGGCAGAGATGCTGAATAAATAATAAGAAATACATTTAGCTACCTAAAACTTCAATCTAGAAACCTTAATGTTAGAGCAACACTTATTTATATGTATGTAGCATTAGGTTTTCAAGAAATAATTCGCAAAACAGATGCATATTTGCTAGACAAGGTGAACAACTGGGTTTAAAACTGAAACAATCTGAAGAAAGAGGATATAAAGGAATTTATTTTAGTATGTAATAATAGTAACTATGCTTCTGTGTGAAGGTGAGAATCATCTTTTAGTAAGCCATATTTTGCCAATAAGTTATTTTCCCTACCAGTAGTTATATATAAAATCATTAGCGATTTCTCTTGAACTGTATTACTTTATGTTCAATAAGTACAGCTTCCATCAAAAAGATAATAGTTCTGCTTCACATTTACATAATAGAAAAGGTAAGAATTGAATTCCTCTTTTGATGATAGCCCTGACATTTCTTTTCTTTCTCTTTGCAGTAAGAACAACATAATTTATTCCAGTCAAAAGGGAAACGTATGGAAATGGAAGAGATATCATACCTCCTAAACACATGAATTAACTTTAACTCCAAAAAGACCAGACTCAATTTAATTTAGAAAAGCTTGGGGTTTATACTGTTGTCTCTGTAACTCCACAGAAGGAGGTAACAGTGTTTAGTTTAATTTGGGCAGTAACATCACTGCCACCCAAGGAGCCAGCTTCCCCTCCTGCAGTCTCACAGCTGCAGGGGCCACCATGAGCTCAGGCCCAGGGTAACCAGGGAACAAGTCTGCTTCCACCATTTTGAGAAAAAGTACTCCAGCAAGCAATGCTCTACAGAAGCCATTATTTCAGCAAATCTGGTGGAAAAGAATGACAAAGCTGCATGCCATTTTATGTGCTTTTCCCCCTTCCTGCTACCAAGATCATTCTTTCCCCCATATATCACAGTCCAACAGAATAGCATGGTAGACTAGAAGAAATATGACCTAGAAAAAGTAGTTTAGGGAACAGAAAATGTGAGCAAGCAACTGATGTTTCTTTTTCCTATCACACAGAAGTCTGGAAACTGAAAGCAGCAAACTGCAAACAGCAAACAGATGGGACCACTGCCTGGGTACGTTTTTTCACTTTCAATAGCTGAGAGAGTACTACAATTTTTAATTTAAAAAAAAAAAGTAAATCAGAAAATAGAAATGATCTAAATGCTGAAAACTAATGGAATATGCGAGAGCCCAACAACAGCTTCCCTGGAGAAGGCAACTTCCTTGCAACAGTCTAGCAAGGACTATTCCCTGTTTTTCCAACATACATGTATGTTAAGAATAGCTGATAAGTCTAATTTAGGAAGAGAATGCATTGTCCATTTTGAATACTGGTAAATACCAATTTTCAGTCTTCATCTACTCTCAATTTTGGTTAAACAAATGGTGACTGCATATTTGCTAAACAGTTCCAAAGCAGTTGTCAATTGTTCTTTTGATAATTAGAAAGGAATGGAATAACCTGATCAAATACAAACTCATATTTGCCACATGTAGGCTTTTTTTTTTTTTTTTAATGGCAATCACTCAAGAAAATCCTCTTCTGTGGCCTCTTCAAACAAGTACATGCTATAAAGTCAAATTAGAAATGCTTGCAGAAGTAGGTTTCCAGAAAAGTGACAAGAATCATTTAAGAAAAAGGAATCCTTAGGTTTGTATTTAAGCTCTGCAAAACACTACCTACAATAAAACATAGAGAAATGCCTATTAGTATGGCAGCACAGAAAATTCTGTTTTATTTTTCATTTTCTCCTGTGAAACTCCTGTTTCACTAAAGGCAAGTCTTTCCACTTCGATAAAGAACATATTTCCATGAAATTGGTAAATTTTCTCCGTGGGAAAATTCACAAATATAACTATTACCAGACTCAGACCAGCATACATAAGGGTTATAATATCATTTTTATCTTGCAAACGCTGAGGAAGTTACGCTTGATAGAAAGCTACAAACATTGCACAAACATCAACATATGTTCTGTTATGATATGGTTATTTGTGATAACATTCCCATCAGATTGATTTATGCCAGGAACTTGGATGTTTTTTGTACCTTCCTAAGGCAGGACCACAGAGGATTTTTGAAATGTCTCTAGGTAACTATCTGAGAATCGAGCTGAAGGAGAAATGCACCGTAACATCAGGTTGTAACTAACTCAGAACTTCTGTGCAAACATTTTGCTCCAATAAATATATGGGGAAAAAAAAAGTTGTTGTTATTTATGGGAGAAAGCAAGAATCTTATGTTCATTTTTTTTCCTCTATTGCTCTTTCAGTTGACAGCAAAATAGATGTATGTAACTCGGATGCTACCTAGCAGGGCATTAGGAATAGTATAATTGCTGGAACAATAGTATATTGATAGTTACTTTTGTACATTAGCGTAGCTTACAGGAATCACAAATTGACTGTGCTATGATGAGAGTCCATATACGGACAACATGGAATTGAAGAGATAAGACAGGGTACCAAACACGACTCTTCAAATATAGAGAAATTGCAAGGAGAAACAAAATTAAACTCTTGTCAATATTTGCATTAAAACAGCAAAAGAAATTGATGGAACATAGAGCTTATGTACAGGATAGGCATTAGAAAAATATTTCTAAAGGAGGGAACAAGGATATAAGGAAATAGATTATACAGATTGATCATGGGGCCACTGTCATTGGAGGATTTATTTGTTTGAATGTTTTTTTAAAGTAAAGGATAGAAACATCACAGAAAAGGGAAAACCAATCCTTACTTAGGTAGACATTCCGCTAGAAAATATTTTGAGAACCCTTTTCTAGAGTTGAGCATACATTTCTAAATGCACTCAAGAAATTACTGTGTTGATACCTCATATTTGAAATATATAGTAACAGCAAGACTGCAAGTTTATTGGGAAAGCTTAGCAAGATTTCATTAAATTGTATATAAACTCAATTAAATGGTATTATCTCTTTGAAAGAAGCCCTGGAATTAGTTCAGTGGTAGTCTTTCTGCAGAAAGAATACTTACTTTCATTTGAACATGGAGATGGAAAATGAAGTCAATGCAACTTTGCTTTTGTCCTTTCCCAGTAATAGCATTCACTCACTTTGTAACCACTTCAATCATCAGCTTTTCACTTTCACTGCAATACCCAAGAAAAAGCTACATAATCAAAAATGCAGGCCAGAGAGGATTCACTGCTGAGACCTGTCCTTGTTTTATTTGCAGAGATCATTAAGTGACTTAACTCTTTTCACTCCGCTCCTGAGAAAAATCAGAAAACTGTACTATGAACATACAGAAAGTACGTGCTTCTCCTTTTCAGGATGGCCAAATCAGTGCAGAAGAGTACACTGAAAAGGATCAATAGCTTATTTTTGCCTTATGTGTCTACAGATGCAACTCAACACATGCCATGGATGGAAAAACTGAGAGTGTAGGATGTACTATTTTTCTGAAGTGCAGAACAATTTCAATGCAGAAAGTAATTCAAATACTGTGCAGAACTAACCCTGATCTGCTGAATACAGACATGGAATAGGAAGGCTCAAAGGTTTTCTAAATATTTTCTTGGCAAGAAGCCTGCAGAATTTCTTAAGCTATTTGTGTCCAAAGTCTTAGCTGTAGAATATTTCTTTAGCTCTTTGCAAACCATACAAACTAAGATAATTCATGTAGTAGTTTCTCTGAAGCTAACAGAATAATGATAGATTAGTATAGCTTGTTCATGTACAGCCCTAGCCCGCGTAAGACTTTTGGCAAGCTGTCTCTTAATCAGAATCTGATAAACACTGTCTCATGGTGTATTTGTTTAAATAGGCTTGCTACATATATTTCATTTAACAATTAAGACCGTATTTCCAGCAGTATAAAACACCTGCAGCTCCTGCTGACTTTGCTAGGATTAGAGGATATCTAGCACCTTTGGAAACCCCGCCGCGCTGAGTCTAAATAAAAGAAAACAAGTAAATCACTGTATCCATAGATTCATTAAATATATTTATCTATACTTCAAATAAATCAGAGCAAAAGAAAAAATCTTTAATATCAGCTACTACTGAATGTTTCCATCTTTGCAACCTATGACTTCAGTTCAACATAAGATAAATTTTAAAATTTCTTTTTTCTTAGCAATGCCCTTCAAATCCTGCTGAGCAGTGAGGGTTCTCTGTCTGAATATTTTCAATGGATATAAGACGTCTCAGATAGACAGCTCTATTTCATAGGGAGTTTAAGACCAAAGCTTTCCAAACAGAAAACAAGACCACGCAGAGTGCCGGAAGAAATAAAAAGGCCACAGTCAGCATGCATTTTCCTTTTGTAATCCAATTAATGTTTAAAAAAATCATGTTACCTTGTTGGGTAGCAGCTGCAGTAAGTGAAGTTAATTTAATATCTCAGTATTTCAAGAATTATTGTTGCCTGTTCAAATTCTTATCATTACCATCTAGCTGTGTAGAAAAGCCATACTTTACTGAAACTTGTTCAGCAAATTTGCCATGGAGACTGCAGTGGAAGCAGCAAGATTTTTGCTTCAGAGCTGTCCTAAGGCTTTTTTCAAATTCCATTTCTTATTGAAAAGTCCACAAAACCAAAAAAAATCATCCATATAATCATGTGAAGGTAACTTTGACACCAAGAGAAAGTTGGGGGATAGGAGGAGGAGAGAAAAGAAAAATACATTTACAATTCCAGGTACAAAAGTCACTATGTATGTGTCATGGTTTTATGATTTTTTGTTATTGGTATTCCACATCATAACATCATGTAGGGTATGTACCTGTCACAGAACCGGGCTGAACACCCGTAAACCATTGACAGTATGCAAGAATTTTGCACCGGCACTCCATATTTACTTTGATGAAGACTTTTAGGATTCTAAGAGATCTACCTGGATCTTTTTGTTTTGAAAGAGAAAAATGAGTTTTTCTATTAGAAACGTGTTTCCTGCCTTTTGGGGAAAAAAAAAAAAAACAAAAAAAAAAACACCACTATTTTATCATTAAAATTGGACAGATTTCTTATACATTCTGAGTTATGTCAGTTCTCTCATCTTGTCCAGAAACAAACTGAAAGCATTTTAAAAAAGAAAAAAAAAGTACATAATCTCATATTTTCTTACAGTCTCTTCAGAAACAAGCAATACTGGAGAGCCTTTTCTCATCAGTCCATTTCTTGGAGAGCCTTTTGTACTGGCAGTTTAACCCAGCTAACACACATAATTCTAAACTATATGGTCTTCATTTTCACTCGTGTTAAAACTAATATTTTTCTAGCTGATAATTTTATGAATACTAGACACATTAAGTTGAAAGAAACTGTACATAAAAATTAGAGAAGACCTATACATCAATAATCAGAGTGCATACTTTCTCAAAAAAAAAAAAAAAAAAGAAACCCAAACCACAACTACCACTCTGCATCACTCTTTCCCTTTTAAAGTGACTATGACTGAACCTGTTCACTTGCTACACAGCTATGTTTTTGTTCATCAATCAAATTTACCTAGCAGGATTATGGGGAAAATGAATTTAAAATCATGTGAACACAAATGAAAATGGTACCTGGCAAGTATTTCAGTATCCCTTTTCACACCAGTTTATTATGGTATTGCTAAAATGATTTAAAGCTTTTTTCATATCTTTTATCTTCTTGGACTAGGCGACAGATTTTTTAGTTTTATTTAATTCATTTTACCCAAGTTCCTTTTCAGTTCGTAAATACTTTTTTTTAATACATATCCTAAAGAAAATGTAATGTGAGAGCTATTTTATAATTATTAATCATTAGGGAGACAGGAAATAGGTGAATAACCTGGGCTGTACATCCAAGTCTTACCCAACACTTAAAAACATAGCAACACACACCATGAGGATTTGAGAACATACACAAGCCAGTGATAGTAAATCTATGAACTCTTCTGTCTTATAAGTTTAGGTACAGTATTTTGATTCATTATAAACTGTGTTAGTTTCAAAATCAAATTTCCAGTGGGATAGAGATATCTAAGAGTACAATCTTAAAAAGTAAAATTAAAACCCCAGAAAACTGACATACATAAATTATGAGAAAAGGTAAACTGAAGGTCCAAAATTAACTCCACATAATAATCATAATTTCTTTCTCAATTAAATCATACTGTGGAGGAAAGAAAATCCCTCCTTTTAAGAAATGTAAAACTAAATTTAATTTCTGCAAAACAGTTAACAATGTTTTAAGTGGAGGATGAAAGAAATATTGCAAATGAAGCAGTGTTCACCAGTGACGATGTCACGGAGACTTCAAGAACTAACTTTATCCTAACAAACTTATTGCACAGAGATCTGAATACTCACAAGAGATTCACATCACATGAGGCTGAACTACATGTTTCCCTGACCACGATACAAAAATATAGCATTTTAAATACCTACAGTGGAAATGAATTAATTGTAGAGAGAAATCTGAAGAGAGAGCAAAATTATGCATATTATGTCATCGAAGAACATTCTTTGGCAGCTAAAAACATTGTTCCTTCACTGAAGAAATACCTATCTTCAGTAAAGTGAGAAAATTTTAATACTTTCCCATTTTTTTTCACTGTAGTTGTTTTCACTGTAGCTATTTATGAAGGGATAGAGAGAACCATAAATCTACATACTCTTAAAGATAGACTGTTTCAGACCCTGAAAAATCACAGTCTGAAAAAGACCAACTTCCATAGTCTTTAAAACTTACAAGCATCTATCACTATCAATAGAATGATAAAATCCTCATTAACAATTTTCTGCTGTAAAAAACTCCAAAGGCAATTACTTCAAATGGAAGTCAGAGATAAGGAAAAGCTATATAAAATGCTTTCAGTAGGAGGTGTATCTATATATATATATCTCAATATATCTTCAAGTCCTTACAGGCCTTTACAAGCATAATCTCTGAATCAGGTATTTTATTGCACCAGAAAAATGTTTGAACTGAAAATGTATTTCTAAGCAAAAATAAAACAAAAGCTTTAAATGAAAACAAAATCTGAATCTGTACATTTGTATACACAACTCCTCTACTCTTCTTTCTAACATTCTTTGTTGCAGTGTCTGCCAAGCATTTCCTTAATTTCTGTAGAAGCAGTTTGTGCTGTACAATAATTAAACTTATATTCCACCAGTGCAAATCACGTAGAAATTTATAATTATCAAATGCACATGTTTAGTGTCAACAAGAATAAGAATTCACCTGATGTGTTTGCACATCGGCAAATAATATGCTGTTCAAATAATATGCATTTATTGGAATTTTGGTTTGTATGCACAAATTCCGATGAGCTGCTTACAAAGGCACACACGGCTAAGGTTCTGTTTTTGCACAGTATTGTGCTTACAGCAGAGAGAATGCAGAAAAGAAGCAACTCTTGAATTTTGCATCACAAGCATGAAGAAGCAAGAAACAGAACACAATACAGCCTGAAAGGTCAAACTTGTAGGTGTTAAAATCCTTATGAGAATATCTGTCTCTCTCCTCAAAAGTTGGAGAGGAGGAACAGATAAGATCAGAATGAAGATTAATGCAAGTTAGAAAAAAGAGGTTGAAAAATGAAAGTGAGAAGAGAAAGGTAGTGATAGTTGAGAGAAATTTGAGAAGACTCAGATCTGTGAGTGGTAAAATACCCAGAAATACCCAAGGTATATAAAACAGAATGCACAGGTAACCAGGCTGCTAAAAGTCCTCTCTTTCAAGTCTCTATCGTCTGGAATGAGTGCCACAAATCTGTAACAGTTTGTTAACCTCTATTCTGAAAAAGGCACTATTTTTATCACTTATAATAAAATGAAGTTCTGTGTCTTGACTGAGATTTCTTCAGTGCAGGAGCACCCATAGAGACAGTGACTGAATAGTTTTAATTTAATTAAGCCAGAATTGTTTCAAAAATTAACAGCATATCACTAAAATCTGTGCAAATTACTAAATTTCTGTGTTATCATTTCACACACAAATTCATGATCATTACCTAGATTTACTTTCATTCAAATAAAATCCATTCTATGTCAAACTTAATATTTGAACCAGTATTTACTTACGTAAATTGTGGATTCTACTCAACAGTTAATCTTTTTTGATTGGATTGTCAGAATTTCAATCAGAATCATTAGTTAAGAGTTGGACTGGCTTATTCCAGAAAGATAGCAAAGAAATTTGGCCAATCAAGAATGTTACCTAGCAAATCTCATTTATTTCAAATCATCATTCATCAGCTTCATGGTAACAGAAAAAGATGAATAAGCAAACCAGAATACAATATTAGTTAGAAATGGTCTTTAATATTATTCTTAGGAGATGCTGGTTGTCAGTGACTTATGAGAGCTATTGATTTCTCTAATGTGATCTGTTTTGTGGTGGCTTGGTTTTAGTCACTAGAGTTTTAATTATGCTAACTTGCTCACCGAGTATTCCTTCCTTTTTCCCCTAATGGATTGCTTTTATATTGCCATCGAGCATGCAATTCAAGATTTCTGTCATTAAATCTATATGTTTTTGAAATGACTACAACTTTTGGCTATGGTAGTAATGTGATCTTGTGATTCTTCACTGCATGCTTTGTCACCAGTGCTGTTCAACAACACAGCCCTCGTTATGATTCAGTAGCACCATTACTACATTCTGTCACCAGATTTTGGTCATCACCATTTCATCCTAACAAACATTTTCCATTTGGATTTAGGACACTCAACTCTGGGACTAATTATAACAGTTTATGGAGACAGAATTTGCACAGCAGCACAAGACAAAGCAGATGAGCAACTGATCGAGGTTAATTAATTAAACTTTTCAATCTCAAGAAGAAAATTTGAAGGCTAAGCACTGCATGTGAATTTTTTATGCAGTTTTTTCCTCTGAAATTCATTACCTTTACTACTAAGAGTACCAGAACTATTCTTTCACCTTTAGTAGATGTCACTTTCACCATACTAGCTACAGTTAGTGTCTCTGGCAGAACTGGCCTAAAAAAATATACTGCAACTGCACCAATATGGTTACTTGTAACTTGAGATACCATTACCTCAAAAACAGAAAGAAGCATCCATCTTCTTTCTAAGACACCAATGTTCGAAAGCAATAAGCTTGTGGGTTAAGCAAGAGGAGCAGTAACCAGTAATGCTGCTCTATGCATGTGTCCTTGCTGTGTTGGCCACACAATGTGCTCTGCCAGTATAAACAAAGGAGAAAGATTCTGGGTGAGCTGGTACCTTTTAGGGAGCTCCATCACTACATACAGGTTCTTTCAGTACAATTCTGTGAAGGCTGGGGAACAAACATAAAAGTCAACTAGTTTCTTCTGTTTGATGGAAAAAGTTATTTCAGCTCACATATCTAGATACAAGTCATTGCAAATTAAAATATTGCATCCAGCCTCTGTTGGCCTGCAATCCACACCAGTGCTTTTCCCAGCCCCACCTCTCTGACAAAAAGCAAGTAAGCCTAGGAGACAACATAAAATTAATTAGTAGCTTGACAGCTACTTAGTTTATTTCCTGAAATTAAAGCGCATCAAAAAAGTAAAGAAATTGTAGAAGAGTAGCGCTTAGGCTTCCTCGAAATGCTGTGCCCCATAATGACCAAAAGGACAGCACATACTACAGCCAGAGAAGAGAACAAAGACATTAAATGCAGATTTGCAATGAGGTAATGGCTTCACAGGGGGATACCACAAGGAGGCTGCTGTCTTTCCACAGCATCATCTTGGAAACAAGTTTGCTTTCAGATTAGGGGCACTTACTTCATCTTCCAGCTATCATCTTAGAATTACAACAAACACAAGACTGAGAAGCATCACTGTATGCACACAGCCAGGGAACAGTGGAGGATGTTATTACCTGGAGCAATTCTTACTGATAGTTATCACTTCACTGAGATAGAGGAAACAGAAAAACACATTTTTTCAGTTTAGCATTTAACTCCTTGTTCTCCACCAATCCATTTACAGCTATTGTTAAAACTGATATCCTACTGATATCAGTACACTTACATTTACAGCTATTGTTAGGATATCAGTTTCTTTCATGATCACCAGATAAAAAGAGGGCAGGAGATCTTGGTAGTTTAGAAGCAAGCTTAAACACACAAGTATCTTGAGAAAGTAAAAAGTAGATAAAATCTGGTAGATTGAAGTAGACCATATGATTGATATAATGCCTAAAACAAGGTAAAATAGGTCTAAAAAAGCCTGAAACTAGGTAAAATAAAATTTCAAATGAAAAGTAATTTCACTGGAAAATGATCATGTTATATCATAAACTGTCACCTCCCTGGCTTTTTAGCTAATTTTAATGATTAGAACAAATCGTATTCCAGAAAATTTTCAAGAAGGTGCTGCTAGCAAACTGGCAAATACCTGCACTTGAACATAAAAAAGTAGGACCAACTCCTTTCTAAAATGTGATGAGCAATGCTCCACACTTCTGGTTCTCTGGATTCATGCGTAGGATTAAACAAGGAAACAGTGGGAAAGATGCAGTCTGTTTTTACACTACAATGTGTGGGAAACTATCTACGTGACAATGGGCACTTTTACTTGGACATGCTGGACTCCTGAGTTGTCCTTGATGCCTTGAAACAAGTAACTTGCAAGAACAGCAGAAAGCAAAGAGCTGGGAAAAGCAGGAACTTTGAAACAGCAAGAGCATACAGAGACTTGCTTAAGCCAACCAATCAAATAACGCCATGTTGCAGCACGCCTTTCACAAATGCATAAAAGTCTGATTGTTCTATCAATAAACGAATCACTTGCCTAACCATATTGGTATTGTCTCGTGATCTCCGGCGTGCGTGCTGCGACAACAATGGAATTTTATTCTTTTCCTTTAGAGAAAGCATCTTAGGGTTAAAGATAGGTTTCTCACAAAGTTGCCTTTTCTTCAGATTATTCATTTTCTTGTACTATTTTCTGTCCTCTCCAAAATTCAAAAGCTTGATCTGTAACGAGGCATTAATTCTTTATCACTGGGAACATATGCAGTTCACAGCAGGCCTGTGTCTGCCCTGGATCTGGAGGACTTAGAAGATCTGGAAGATGTATCAGAGGGAAAAGCAGAAGCATCCCAACACCTTACACAGATGGGAGCAGATGCTCCCATCACTGATCCCGTCTTTCAAAAATTAGCCTTGTCCGTTTACTTAGTCCCTATCATTCTGGATCTAATTAGACCATTCCCTCTCAAACCTAGATGATTCCTGCACTTATAAAGATGTATAGCCAGCCCTACAGAGTTTGCCCTGCTCTAATGTATAAAGCTACACCGTAATATCTCAAAAACACACATTTTGATTAATGCTGGAAGTCACTATAACTTTCTAGATGTTTACAGAAGCATTTATGGACTGTTACTTGTACTCATCTACAGGTTTGCATTTTCTGACTCTTTTTATCAGCCAGCTTATCAATGCAGCATGAAACCAAACTAAAAATACTTCAAGTCCTATTAATCTCTCCTTTTTCCAGCTTTCATCTGAATAGAATTTACTCAGCTTCAGTCTTTTGGGAACTGGCTGAGCTATAGATAAGCAGATCCCTACCAGAGAACACCATTGGAATTAAAAGGCTGCTGATTCCTCCACACATTCCCCTTTAGCAGAATAAATTAAGACTATTAATTTTGTATGTGGAGTTCATGGGGCATCCACTGATCCCACCTACTGCTACCATTAAAACAGATGTTTTCCTAATCTAAACTTTGAAAACAATATTGAGCTTTAGAACCCTAACTGACCTTCTCAACAGTAAAAGTCAGCCAAAACTAATGACTTGCTGAGAGCTAGCAAATTTGAAGATTTAATTTACAGGGTATATAGGTATCCCTATATGAAGTATACGTGAATGAAATGATCTACCAAGTACGCTAGCGGACAAGACACTATGAGAAAGCCAATCTTTTTGCAATTTCAGCAACAGAAATTAATCTAAAAGATCCATGCCATCCAGTAATTTATACTAAACACTAGATATTGTCATTATAGCATGTATTCACTACATTACTTTCTTCCTGTACAGATGATATATTTACAAAATCAGAAAATATTCTGCACTTGAAATTTGGCACAGAAAATGCAAACAGGGACAAGATCTGTGGAGGACTTGTAAATCCTAATTGTCCACCTTTACAATGCGAATCTTTGGCTAGGTGAATCTGTTGGAATGAATACCTCGTCTATGAATTATAAGGAAACACAAGACTAATAAAATTTCCCAGAAGAATGCTTTCATTTATGTAGTTA
Organism: Numida meleagris; assembly: GCF_002078875.1. Classification (NCBI taxonomy): domain Eukaryota; kingdom Metazoa; phylum Chordata; class Aves; order Galliformes; family Numididae; genus Numida; species Numida meleagris. The sequence continues at coordinate 69,896,276 of NC_034412.1, read as the reverse complement.
ATTATTATTGAGTTTTCAAAATACATTCTTTGTTGTGCAGAATGTTAGTGTAAGACTGATAAAGACTGGCACAGTTTCACTTAGTAAAAGAAAAATCAGTACAATTTCTCCACAACCGGAGGATTACGTAGTGTGCTTGGCATTGTTTATTGCATTCTCTGTCCCAGCATAAAGATATTAAGTATCAGTGAAATTATTTACATGCATACACACATCTCAGTGCTGAGAAAATACTGAAGAGCTGCTTTTTGTGAGACGTTATAAAATTTAGGGATATCACCTTTCTATTCAGTTAAAATAAGTAGATACCTACATTTAATATTTTCCTCACTCTGTCATTCCTGTTGTCTCTTACCACCCCTGTTGTTTCTACAGGAGGCTTTTATTTCCTCACTCCACCATTTTATATACCTTTTTTATACCTATATATGGGTATATACACGCACTTTAATTATTAGCCATTCAGGCTGTAGACCAAGACTTAAGGGAAGGCAAGTTACCACTCACTTCATTACCATTGTTCCCAAGAGGTTTGCAGTAATTATCTCATTACTTTTCTGAAACCAGCATCAGTCATTCAGCTTGGAGGAACTGACAAACTTGATCACTGTTTCAAATGCGTGGCATGATTTTCTTTCAGTTATGGACATGTCCAACGCACAATTGGTTTTGTATTTCCTCTACTGTGGCTTAATAACATATATATAGAAGGACGGACTGGGTACTTCCTGAGGCCTTTTCATTCCTGTTTTCTTTAAATCATATTGATGGAAAACTCTTCAATGTGCCTGCAATTTTTCTAATGTTTCCTGACCTTTCTTAGAAACCACATCTATAGTGAAATCTTCATGCACTCCATTAACTAGTTTATACAAATATTTAGTTTCAAAAAAGTCTAAATTTTATGTTGCAATGCAGCTCCTTTTTCCATAAACTTTATTGTCATAACTTGTACATGAGTTTTGTAAGCATAAAAAATGTGTGGAAAAGATTTTGGTGGAACGGAATCTAAGCTTTTTAAAATGTCTTTTGCCTTTCAAATTTCTAAGAATAGAAGAAAAAGAAGAGTCTAGAGCTATCTCTTTATTCTCCTCTTATTATTCAATGAGTAAATCCTCACAGGCTTGGACATGCACTTAGTTTGACATCCCAGTAAGCAATGCTTGTTTCAGCAGACCTTTTGCCTTTAATGAAGGACATGACACCTTCAAAAGTTCGATGGTTTTCTAGGGATTTGGTGGAACCCAGAAACTGTGGTATCAGCCACAGGCATTTCAAGATTGGAAAATTTCTGAAGCCACAGAGCCTGTGTTTCTCTGGTTTCTGATTTATCCCACAGCTGACTCTGGCTGTCACAGCTAGGCAGCAAAATGACAAGGCCATCATTAACTATAGCCTTTTTTCTTCACATCTTGCAAAAAGGATAAAAGTTCAGTATGTAGCAAATGGTAGAGTTGGTAATATACAGGCTTAGTCACAGAAGAAATTTCCTATTTCAAGCCAACTCTAATAAAGAACAGAATCACACAGCCACCAAAGAAATAATGTTTAAAAAAATAAGGAAGACCGCCATATAGCAAAGGTCTAGTTACTACTGTCAATAGTACAATATTCAATCCCTTAATGAAGAAGAGAACAATGATAATCTGTACAACTGAATGTTAATATACCTCTTGCTTGTAATTCAGAGTATTTAGGAATTGTAATTGGTAAACTGATCCAAATTTTTTTTTTCCAGGAGTGTTCTTTTTACTGATTATAATCTTAAGATGTTGACAGCTACACGTTATGCCTATCAGAAGCAATAATTCTTGAAAAACACAGCAGCAATTATTTTCATATGACTGCTATCGACAGTGGAAGGACTAACTCCTCCTCCTCTCCCTCTCCATTTCACCAGTAATACACCTATGGTTCATATGGAAATACCTTTAGAAACTTTGAAGCTTTCAACTTTCAAGTCTATCAGTTAGCAGGTTAATATAGCCTTCACTTTAAACCTACCTTCTAAGAAATATGCCTAAATTACATTCTTTGTCTTGAAGCCAGAAGTAGGACTTGCCAAACAATACTAAATTAAGCATGATAAAAAATTGGACATGGGAAAGCTTCTTAACTCTATGCCATAGTGAAGCTTGGAGGAACAGAAAATTTCTCTCTTCTTAATGAAATTTTCTTCTTACTCAGTCCCAATTCATTATTTCCTTTTCCAATTTGTCAAACCATACAACCACTTAATTTAGTTCATACTGTAGCCAATGTGTAATGCTCACTTCCAAGCCAGAATCCCCCTTTCCTTTATCTGCCTTCTCAGCTTTTTCTGTTGGGCACGTTTGTGTATACATACATCACAGAGAAATAGATTTGATATGACAGAAGAAAACTGTTCAGCATCTTACTGCCTAATATAACATTTTTTACATACAGCTGAGCAGGTGCTTACATTATTTTTTTTTTTTTAATAAATGTGTTACACCAAAATCTCATTAACACTACAAAAGCATTAACAAGAAAAGAAATACATCTCTTTATGAAGCAAAATAGATTTTTTTTTTCCTTTATAAAATTTAAGCTACATTAAGGAATTGCTGAGGACAAAGTCCTTAGACCTCCACTGATTCTTACTTCTGAATTCCCTATTCAGTACTGCTACACAAGTCTTACTTCATAAAAGGCTTCTAACTAATTGCTGCAAATAAAGGCCATCTTGTTGCAGTATACTGTAGTCATCTGTTTCCCCTTTTGATACAGTTAAGGATGCTTCCTGAATAATAAGTTGTTCTTTTTTGTGAGCACACATTAAAGCTAAATGTGCCGATGGATATCACATTAACACATAAAAGAGGAATAAATAAGCTAATAAAAAGTTAAGATATGATATGGTTGGTGCACAATCAACTGGCATTTCTAGTCCACAAGTGTGTGCATGCATGACTTTATTAATGTTGAATTGTCTAGACAAATGGTCAAGTCCCCAGTGAGACCTCTGAATTTTAGCTTAAAATGCCATTTTTTTTTTCTCCTAGCATGACCAGATTTTTAAAATCATTTTTTAAAAGGATATATTATTTTTAAACGAACAACTGCTGTGTTACAATTCTTGAATTTCAACAGCAAGTGCCCTTTCTAGCAGAATGCATTTCTGATAAAGAAAACAAAACTGGTGTTAAATCAGCATGGCTATAAAGAATAAAAATTAATGAAAAGGTTGTTGTAGAAGATATGAGGGGAATCATAAATTAGACTAAAATTTAGGTTAGAAAAAAAATACCTAATACAGAATAATAAAAAGCCCCTTGATGTCTTTTGTCTCTACTGAATTTATCATGCAAGTTTGAGATGAACAGTATTAGTAAAGGATGGTACATTAATGGTGGCAGTAACTTTGCAGATTAGAAAAAAAAGTCTGAATTATTGCTGAACTCAAAATATTACTTTGACTTTCATTCTTCAAATATTAAAGTCAGAACTGCTGAGAACCAGTCTTCTTAGATGCCTTGAAACAATTTTTTTCTCTCATGTGCATTTTCACATCTTTTATCTGATTCACTATTCCTTATGAAACAGCTTGAACAACGTTTTCATAGGAAGTGCTGCACAGCCTCATTGATCTTAGTATTGATAAATGCTTCCCGTGGATTTAACTTTCCTTGAAAATCTTTTATTCCATTACTCTAAGCAGTTGCTCTGCAGACAATACACTACTTCGGCAAATATAACCAACAACTCACCAGGCTGATCAATTCAAACAGTTCTCCTCTATTATAGACTGTATACCTTTTCTATAGGCTCTCTCATGGATAGATTTCTTTCAGTATCTAAATAGTCATCACTTTTAAATAATCAGTTAAAATTGCATTATAAATTATATGCAAAATGAATATCTTAATATATCAGTTCCATCCTACCTGAAGGTCAACAAACACCTAAACCTGTAGCTGCAGTTACTGCACTTCTTCTTATTGGTCTACTATCCTTTTGTCTATCTTCTTCATTTTCCTTTTGAATTACGGCATCATTCTGTCTACACTTCTTTTTTCTTTGGAACAATGAGGCAATGATTTCTGAATAAAATTACATTAAAGCCCAATTACAAGGAAGTAATAAGAATATTCATATTCAGTGTTTCTCCTACTCATTAAATGTGAATGAATATAAAAGATATTTCATTTAACATATAAAATTAAAATGATTCAACAAGTTGTTATTCATTTTTATATTTTAGGATGGATTTAGAATAAAGCAGGGAGTTTTTCACTTCCAGAATTTTCATTCATCTGTAAGATTCGATTAAACTGCTCCTTTCTATTTGAATGAAAAAATCCACATGAGCAAGAATACATTCAAAATTTACTCACAAAAGTATTAACAGCAGAAGTTAACTTTGAAATATGATTCAAAACTTAGAGGGAATTTCAAATACTAGGACCAAAAAGATTCTTTCACCTCTCAAAGCCTTGGTGCCAGTAGAACTCCCTATTGCTCTAAACTCTAAACATGCTACGGGCAAATTTAATTTTGGAGGCAAATGACTGTGGAACATTTTTCAGCATGAAGAGTCATCAGAAAATAATTCTTGTAGACCATTGCTTGTCTAAGGAAACAGGTCGATCTTTCTAGAAAAATTCAAAACTCATTCTAGAATAAAGCTGTGAAGTCACAGAGATTCTTCCTCAGATGTTTTTTTTTTATTATTTATTGCCTTTCAGTTTGGGTCTGCTTCCAGAGGTCCTAAAGCATGTCACCAATGGTCTGCCAGAGCTCCTCTGACTGCATACATTATGTTTTATTTTGAATAAAATGTTCAAAAGCAAATTTATGCACAAAATTTGTGCGATTTCCATGTCTTATACCTGTGTTGTTTGATTTCTTTGTTTTGTTTTGTTTTTGCATAGGATGAAAGAATTCACACTGAGTTAAATAGAGTTCAGTACACATTATTTTTTGATGGACAACACGACATTACACTGAAATTCCCCTGTGTCTACCTTCCTCTCTCCATCTGGCCCAAATAAGCTGCAGGTTAGTTTGGTCTGAATTGATTAATCTTTCAACTCAGGCTCCTGGGGATGCTCTGGAGTTTGCTCAAAGCTGGCAGGTTGGTATTCTTCGTATTGGTATGTGAATGTCAGTGAATTATCCAGTACTAGATTGTATAGCATCTTTAGATGACAGATGTCAGGAATCTGTATAAGCCCACTGTCACTTCAGTAATGAGCACTGCATATTTATCCTCATTACATGTCTGGATTAGATAGGCTTCCAAGTACAGATTGGTAAAAAGTAGGCAGCTCAGCAGAGAAACTGTTTTCCAGTGGAAGATGCACTCTCAGTTGCTCGATGGAAAGAGAAAAAGTGCACTGCTTTTCTTGGACAAAACTGCCAGGGTTCAGTGGTTGGTCAGCAAGGTATCTCAGTTGACATGGGGTACCATGAGAGCTGAGCAGCTGAGTGCACAGCAGTGTCACACTGGTGGGAAAGGGCAGATGAGGCTTTGGACAGCTGCTGGGGACGGAAACAGAGCAGATTGGCCAAGCCCAGGCAGCAGCTCTGAGCTTTTCACCTGGGATTTGCTGACAGTTTGATCTGAAGAGATTTCAGATGACACACTGTGAGCTCTGTGAATCAGCATCTACAGCTGAAGTATTCATCAGGACATTTCAAGCCAGCTGTAGTAATAGGATTTTTGCCGAGTCGTTAATCATCTCTGTTGCACAGATAGAGTGCAGTAGCACTCCGTACCCAACCAAGACTGCGTCAATGCCCAAAGGAGAAGAGACACTTATCTCCACAGGTCTACAGCCTGTGGAAACTATTCTGATTACGGATACTGGAAATAGACACAGAACATAAAAATGGATGAATAACTTCCAAAACCACAGACACCCCCAACACAGGGGTTTGCTAGGAAGGCTGCGCATGAGCATAAAGTAAGAGCAATGAAAGCAGCAAGATGGGAGCAGAACAGGCTGGTGGGATGGAAAGAAAGCACAGCACCTGGCAAACCACCAAAACCCCAAATGTGAGTGTACCAGAAGGGATTTTTTTTTTCCCACAAGGCGTAGGATGGACGATAAATTCCTCCTCTCTCTCAATTCCCCCTTTTCAGTAATATTTTTGAAGAGGAAACTGTCATGCTCTTCAATTAAATTTAGTATTTCTAATGTTGACAGGAATTCTATCACTCTCCTCATGGTATTTTTATGTCAGATAACTGAAATAGAAATAAACTATTCTATGCAGTTTTACATCTTAACAATGCAATAGTATTTTATCAGAATTTATTGCAAGCACATAATTTTTGCAGTATAATTTTAATGTGATTCCCTACCATATTTATGCAGATACTCATCTAATAGCTCTGGTAAGTAGTAGTTGTTTGAGAGGAGGCTGTTTGATTTATGAGTCAAAATAATCAACCACAGATATAAGAATGGAAGAAAGCAAAATATTGTGTGTTACATAATTTATAATTCTATTTCCAAATTTTTAACAAAAACAAAGTAATTCTTCAACTGTATAAGACTATATAAGAAAGTTTTGAACTGGATACTGCAAAGTGAAATGAAACTGCCAATCACTAACCTATGCAAGGCCCTAGTTTGGCACAGACAGATTAGATGCAGGAGAAAATAAGCTTTGCATCATTAGTGTACTTGATGAACTATTGCTGTTTTCTTTCCTCAATTTATTCCTCTTTTTCCCCTCACCTTGAGGTTAGAGTTATTAAGATTGAAGTACCAGTAACAAAGTACAGAGCCTTCCAAAAGTCAGTAAGAAATTACTTACATAATTGAAATAATTATCCTAAACCATACTCTCCTGAACAAAAGAAAACAGAATAAATTAAAACCAGTATCTGCTATAGATCTTGGAGGATATTGCCAAAAATAACAGATAAGGCATGGGATACATCTTAAGTAAGTTTCTAGGAATATGTCAGCGTTGTGTTAGAGTAATGTAATTTTTGTACTTCACGGTGAGCTAAGCAGTATGCAGTGAGAGAACCTAATGAAAATGGAGTCACCTAATCCTCACTTACATTATCCCCAAAGGAAAGAGTTGAGTCCAACCCTTTAGCCTACCTCTAAGCATTGCTACCATCCTGGTTTTTGGATTATCTGCCAATTCCAGTATATGAATGCAATCAGGTGATTGTGAATCAAAACTCTCTCAGTTATCTCCTTATTGAGTTCCTCATTGAAACTAGGGATCACCAGCTTCTCACCAGGAGTTATAGGATTGCGTGAAAATAGCACCCCTTCAGAAGATGGTCAGTGTATCCAACCATCATACATTTGAAAGGACAGAGGAACGAAATCAGAGCTGAAGCCTTTTAGCCACTTCATAGGTCAAAATTAAAAACAGCATAAAGCTTATAGACTCAGCGATCTTGATACTGCTCTACAAATTGCCAAGTAAACTCTGAAATCCTATTCTGTGTGCTGCAAAAGTTAGGGAAAGGGCGTTCAGTGCAGGTGTAAGCAGAAGAGATAATGGGAAGAGCAGGAAAATGCCAAGTTTGCATAATAGCATAAACCTAATCTTCAGTAATTCCACGTACCTGCCACACTGAGACTGCAAAAAATACTAATCTTCATGAGAGCAATTTAGAGTGTTTTACTACATCCCAGTAGTCATTCAGTGTAAAACATTAAAAGGCAACAATATGTAACCTCATAATAATCACAAATATCAGTTATCACAAACTAAATACTGAATCATGATAATACAGGATTTAAAAATATGGTTTATTTCATATCTTAAGTAAGCAAACATCTTTATCTACTAGGTCTGAATAGGAAAGTTTATAACAGAGCCCAGAATATACAGTACATACTAACTGGCATAATAGTAATATTTAAGCTAGCAAATTCAATATATGAAATGTCACCCCAAAAGTGTATTCTTGAAGTACTTTAAAAACATTCAGCATCAAAAATAGGTGTGCAAATTCATGATTTTGCAAATTCATGATTTTACAAATTCACAGAATAGTCTTATTCCCTGCAAACATTAAAACATTCTAACATCTCTCTTCTGGAGAAGTTAGGATTTTAGTGGATCACAAGACAACGCACCTCACATATAGATAAAATTACTGTAATAACCAGCAGTTTTTACATTCCTTCATGTCTGCGCAGTTGCCGATTCTATGCAACGTCTTACAAAGTTAGAGATAAGTGATGTTGTAATGACAGCGTCTTTAGGAATTTAATTTATTCTTGTTGATAACAATATCAATGTTCACTCACTATTTTATACTATTTTGATGCTTCAGCACATCTCAAAATAGACAAAAGGTAATTATCAAGTTGATGAAAACTTATATGGCTTATAAATTTCTGATACACCAAATCAATGCATTTACACATTTACAGTTACAGAAGATATGTGAACCTGTGGATATTTTGCTCAGCAATCTCAGTTTTGCAGAATGAAAGAACCAAGGATCCATGCATTCACAACAAATACATGATGATGACTTGGATACTGGATTATCCACAGGAAAATCCTTCCATTGCAAATTGTGTTGCATAATTACGAAGAAAAACTAGAGAACTACTCACGTTGCCTAAGTAGGTAGTGATAAAACTTCATGATAAACTTAGACTATTTCTCTCAAGCTAAAGCTAATGAAGAGTTAAAAAGATCAATGACAATTTTTAATCTTGCTTCTAAGCATTCTAATTAGGAAGAAACAAGGAAATACAAGAAGTTAACAGTAACAACTCTTACATTTTAGGTAAGGTGTTTGTTAGGTATTATGGGCTGGATTACTTTACTCAGTAAGTGCTTGCCTACAAAACATGTATCTATAAAACCTTGCTTAGAAATCAGTTAGACTTGAAGAAATTAGTTGGATTGTGTGTATTATCTTGAAGTGGGATGAAGAATAATCATTCAGTAGATTACAGTAACAGAAATCATTTGAAAACAAATGAAAGGCACTGGACACCTAAATTTCCATATTGTCTGAAGACCTGAGAATTCTGACAAAACTAATGTATTGAAAAATATATATTTAGTAAAATAACTGCTTATTTACAAATGTAAAGAGGACAATATTAAACAAACAGAAGTGAAAAGGGAGAAAACAATTATTCAAAAGAATCACTGAATACAAAATTCAGTCTCTTAATCAGAGTTGACAACCAAGATTGTATTTGAAAGTGACATAAGGAAGAGAGTGAATTGGAAAATAAAAAAAATGACAGGTAATAAAAGCTGTTACACTTTATTCAAAACTCTCTAACATACACTCCAAAATGAGTCAAACAATGAATATATATTTTACCTTAAATTACCAAGAGGTAAATAATCACTAACAGTAGATCATGTTCCCAAATAAACTACTGAAGGTGAAAAAAATCAGATTATTACAGAGAAGAGATGATATGTGAAATACAATGCAATAGAGAAGCAAACATCTCTGAAGAACCTGCTCTAACTGCCTGACAGCTATGCGATTTGTGTAGCAATTCGCATCATTTCATGTGGAATAAAGGCACAAAAAGAATAGAAGTTAAGTGTACAGAAGGAATAAAACCACTTGTAGTATTATCAGAAACAAGAAACGACTTTTACAAGTAACAAAGGACAACAGTCTGAAAACGTAAAGCATAATCCAGAGATCACGACAAAAGCAGAAAGCAAATAGAAGCTTTAGACAATGTTTGTCTTATTCTTTAACAGAAAAATTACAGATTATGAATTCTGCTTGTGCAGTTGTGGTCTAAAATGATGATTACACAGTGTACACGGTGAGGATAGCAAGACTGGATGCTGGAGTGTTATGGTTTTGTGATTTTTTGTTGTCGGTATTCCACATCATTACATCATGTAAGGTACGGGCAGTTAAAGAGTTAATTCCCCGGTTACTGTAAACTGCCTTTTTTGGTGTGGCCCTCTGAGGGGGAGGGGAGGAGGTGCACTCCCCAGGGGTCTTTGGGGGAGAGGGGGTGGTGAAGCCACGTGGGAGACGCGGGGTCTGTTCTTCCCAGCCTGGCGGAGAAAGCACGTGGTCCTCCTGCATTTTACTGTGTAAGATTTTCAGCCTGTAAACCCTCTATCATAATTCTACTAGCCTCATTTTGATATATTTAGTAAAATTAGTTGTTCCTCCTCAGATCGGTGCGGCTGTTTTTTGTGTTAGATCCGTCTACGGGTCCCTCTCTTCCCAGGTTGCGGCTCCGCGGCTTCTCTGCCGCTTTAGCCGCCGGACCGCCCGGGGGCTGGTTCTTATCGCCGGCGATTTTTTTTTCTTTCCTTCCTCTTTTCTCGTTTTTTTTTCTTTTGGGCCTGTCCCCCCTTGTCACGGACGCAGACCCTTAGACAATACCGTGACATGGAGGAATCTGTTTTTTAGTGAATATGAAACAGACCTAAGTATATTGTGTGCAGCGATCATAGATTCTTCGTGATTACGTTTCCAGCCAAAGAAACCAACACATTAAGGAAATTTCTCAGGATTGGAACATAAAGGACACTGATTTGAAAGAGACTCGGTCTTAAAAAAATTACTGAGAATCTGAATTTATCGTTCTTGTGGCATATGCTGTTGGTGTTGCTTTCCTTGCTACCAAAATACATTAATTCCCAAGGGAATTAAGCAGAATTAAGAAACTATGGTGAGATATTAATAATTTAGAGGGAAAAAAAGCATTGATCAACAGAAGTAGTTATTATGAAAGATACCCTGTATCTTAAAAGAAAGGAGACATCATTTCATACCCATAAAGTGAGATCAGAAACCAAAGTTGAGATGAAACATCACGAATTTTAAAATTTGTAGTTAGAATTTGAATTAGATAAACTCAGGTAGACCCTGCACTGAATTGATAAATGTCAAGAAAAAATAAAGATTATTTTGCAGAATTGCTTTGAGAAAATTTTATTAGCCTTCTAACCAGATGATTCTGCACTCCATACAAGACCTGCTCATAACTCTTTAACAAGTTTATTTGCCCTTGGTGGGAAAATCTTTCTCATATTTTTTGATCTCCAAGTAATTTTTCAAAAGATACATGAATGACATTTCATATAATTCCTGTTCAAAAATGAAGATTGCAATCTTCTTTAAGATTCCCTATTAGAAGATGGATATTATCTAGTTGGTAAAGTGTCTGCACAAACTTTATATAAAAAAATTACATATCATTTCTTCAACTTTCATGAAATACATTTCATTAGATATAAAAACATATAATGACTCCTTAGAATGGAAAATGTTTAAGCTTTTGTGTATGAGTCTAATGTCCAGTTTAGTAAATGATTTGAAACAATTTAAACCATAGTGCTTTATTGCTATATTTTTAGTTAAGAAGAAAAAATCTTGTAAATCTGCCAAGCTCCAAGATGGGTTAACAATTTGTGTGTCCTTTATTTATGCTTAGAACAGCAGCTTCCACAGAAATTTATTTTTTCTCAGTATATGTGGGCTAATTTTTATATCGTGCATAGTTTGATAGGCAATTTTACTCTTCTGCTTTACAGAATGTGATGGAGTAAGGATTCCACATAATATTATTGGATACTAAAAGCTGACCATTTTGCTCGTATTGAGGAGTTAAGAAGGTGATTTTCAAATGCCTAGAGAATATTTAAGTACACTAACTGTGTTTTTTTCCTTTTCCTATATTGGATGGACTTAGAGAGGTATTTGAGTTAAAGACAGTGCATACCGTCATTTATCAATCACACCATACATCTCCTAATGAGGGGCAAAAAAATGCAAGTGAGATATGCAATAACCCTTTCAGTCATGAGCAGGACTTTCCACACCAGAAGGCACAGCACACACTTGTCTAGGGAGTGAGGACAGTAGCTTGTGCTGAGCCTCCTTTTCCTCAGGAGCGTTGGAGTACCCTCCTCCAAAATCCTACATATTGGGTAATAGGTTCCTAACATGGGTCTGGTGACGTTTTAATGCAAGGTATCTCACTAGGTGCACACCTCCCACATCAGAAGGATTCCACAAGGACTTTTCACACATTGCAGATATCAAAGTGGCACCTTTGATATCTATTTAACTATTATTGATATTTATTTAACAAATTCTTTTCATTATAGAATTTATTTTCTTACCTGAGCTCCTGCATATGTTCTACATTGAAAAATGATGATTTCCCTTCAGTGGTTCAGTGATTTCCCACATCTGAACTCCTGCTTCTATGCAGTATTTCATGTACAAATATTGAGTTACTAACTTGTGAATTACTACTGTGATTTATCCTTCAGCAAATATGATCACTACTTTCATATTCATCCTCTCCATTTTATCACAGTTCTCTTGTACCGCAGTTCTTGATGTCAATCGTACTTGAAAATTCTTGCAAAAGCACTGCAGGAACTCTGAGTAGGTTGCCTTCTCTCATAATTCAACAAGAACTCTACCTAGACAGGATGAGTATGAATGCTGCCAGGAGTCCTCTTCATTTTTCCAGGGACAACAGATCACATTCTGCTTCAATGCTTAAAAAGAAATCGTAAGGCCTTTCACTGCACCAGACATTTTATTGCATCCTGCTTTCCTTTGCAGCTCTGTCAACACAGCTACATCAGTTTACTCTGGCTGCAAACTAACATCTAATTCACACAGCAGATTGAATTTCACCTAGTTTCAAGAAGAGCAGAGCTTACTAACCATATCACACTCTTATGATTTTTCCAAATCCAATCTTATAATGTAAAAGCACACTGCTATTAGGTTCCGTTATTTATGGGGAAGATGAGGGGCAAAAACAGGAGTCTTTGTGATGTTTAAAAATTGCTTTGTTACTCACGCCAGAAATGCTGGTAGCAGAATGCAAATACACCTTCTTCTCTAGAAGAAAGAGCAGTGAATATTTGGTGAATATTGCTGATGTTAAGATCCATAATTAGATCAGACAATGTGAAAAATGTTGGTGTTTCAAAGTTCTCTATCTTCCAAGGTGCTGGTCAATAATAAGTGCACCTCACGTGTGAAAGCGTACTATTCCATGAAACAAGCCATGAATCTCAGGATGATTGATTCTTTATTTTCAGGGAACTGACACAGAAATATGATGTCCCACATACTTCTTTAATATAAAGATGATGTCTATGCTCATGTTAAAGGATCCAATTACCAAGATATGTTGCTTGTCTTATAGGAAGTTCCATCAGTAATTCCTCTAGTAGTTTGTACTATCAGAATGCCTTTTCTTTTGCTCCTATAAATATGTTAACATAATTATGCTTAGCATCTAATAATTTTAAAAGGTACCAAGGCTGAAAGAAATCTTGCCAACATTTCTTATCAGAGAAGTTTCTAAAAAAATTAAATGAATAGGCAATATCAGCTGAGCAGTAGTCCAGGTTTAAATCATTTTTAGTTAGGCATGCTGATTCTGATCCATGGATCTCCATCTGCAAAATTCACAGATGACAGACACTGCGTGTACGTAAATTAAAGCTATTCAAATAAGAAAGCTGAGCAGCTCTTAAGAGCAATGTGCTGATTCACAGTCATTTGCAATACTCATTTCTATTTGTACCTGCCCAGAAACATTCATCTCTAAATAACTTGGGTTGTGGAACTACATGTAGGAGCTACAGGTAGCTATGATTTTAATCATATGTGGAATTAGGTGTTTATATGGCAGCTTCTCCCACTTTAAGTTGCCTTGTATAACATGTTCCCTTCCAGTACAGGAAGAGGACTTCAAGTAATATGGAAATACTCAAAATATGTCACTGAGCCACTAAGTTTTCCAGAAATGAATACTACACTATGCTTGCAGCTCCAATTGATAGGCAGAAAAATGTCTGTATCATTCTAGGAGAAGTAGTTGTTGGCTACAGCCATTAGCTCGTTTAAGTTTCTTATAGCACCAGAATTTCATGGGCACTTTACTTAATATGCTGAAACATTGCAAAGTCCCATTCTAAGCCACCAAACCACCCTATTAAGTACGTGTAGAAACAAAGTTTTACTGAAACATATTCCTGGCGGACTTCAAAGGAAGGCTGTTATGGTTTTTGTGGTTCTGAGTGACCAACCCAAATGTCACACAATGGTTACATTGTGGAAGTAAAACAAAATTTGTCTCATGTTCTGACTTCTACTTTCAGGTGAAAATATCCTACTTCAAGAAAAAGTAAATCTTCAGGAGTCCTATCAGATGCTTATTTTTTTGCAGAATATAATATGTAATACTGGGCATATTTTTTTCATAGTCATTTAAATTAACAACTATCTAAACATTGGTGAGAATATATTAACTTAGAAGACGAAAAATGTTTTATAATGTGTTGGCATAATTTTTAATTGGCTTTCTAGATGACAGCATCTTATTCTTGGTTTTAACGTTCATCTTCAATATATTAAATTCTCTGGGAAGTCACACATAAACTTTCCCACATCACTTCTATCCCTCAATAATATTCAAATAATGTAGAACACATGTCTTTGCCAAAGTCATAAGCAGATATTCAGCAAAGATTACCTATAATTATGCTATTATTTCAGATCATATGAAATCACAGCATACGAGTGACTCAGAGTCTTAAATCTAAATAAAAAAGTAAGATTGTTTTTTCTTTATTCTCCTCTCCTTTATTTACTGCTAGATTGCAACAAGTATTTAGAAAAGATCTGACTTAATTCTAGTTTAAGCATTTTCCATCTTTAAGTGCTAATGAATGCTGACAAAAATGTATTAATTACTGCATGAATGCTCTACTGACTGCCTCTATGTAATGATGTTAAATAGCTGCATGAAGAAAAGCATGCAAAGAAGTTCCAATGAAAGATAGTTATGAAAACATGCCAGAGAAGAGTGGCTCCCCAGTAGACTACAGTATAGCTATAAGTCTAACAAGTTCAAACACTGTAGAGGACAGAATACATTGTACTTGGAATATTCATGAGGTTCTTCACATAAATCCATCATCTTGCTCTTTACAAACAATCCTTGAAAACTAATATGAAAAGTTCCTCGTCTTTTTCTAAAAACAAACCAAACACATACACATGTCAACTCAAGATATAACACTTAGTGCAACAGAATATACAAACAATAGAATATTGCAAATTTATAATACTGTGAGGTCATGACATATTTAATCCAAATGATAGACTAAATGGTTTTTATTTTTTTGTTCTAAAAGTTTGGTTGTTGTGAGGTCTTGTTTGTTTTTGGTTTTTGATGTTGCAGACTGAACACATTTAGTTAAAACTGATAAAAAACACAGAAGAATCATATTCAATTTATGTCCTACAGTATAATTCCAATCTGCTATTCTTCACACCAACTCTTGCTTGTAATTTTACTCAAAGCAGAACAGTTCCAACATTTGAGACACGAATACACCTACCTGCAGGTTCTCTTCTACAAGCCCGCTACCATCCCCTCAATAACTGTTCAAATCTAGAATCATGTTGTAGAGGAGAGCTCAGCAGTGATCAAAAAGGTCTCACTGTGGATAAAACTGTCAGGCTAAAACCAGATACTGATAGACAACAGTTTAACGCCAGTGCAAAAGAGAAAACTCAGAGTATCATAGAATCACCAAGGTTGGAAAAGAGCTCGAACTAGGGCCCGCCACCTCCATGGGCAGCTCATTCCAGTGCTTGACCACTCTCTCAGAGTAGAAATTTTTCCTAACATCCAAACTGAATCTCCCCTCGTGCAACTTGA
>NC_034412.1:69660933-69880301 GCF_002078875.1 Numida meleagris | reverse complement strand
ACAATCACCTCCCTGCTCCTGCTGTCAACACTATTTCTGACACAAGCCAGGATGCCGCTGGCCTTCTTGGCCACCTGGGCACACTGCTGGCTCATATTCAGGCAAGAGTCGACCAATATCCCCAGGTCCCTTTCCTCTACAGTCTTCCAGCCACTGTGCCCCAAGCCTGTAGCACTGCCAAACTTGTTGTGGGTCAAAGTGCAGGCACCTGGCACTTAGTCTTGTTGAATTTCATACTACTGGCCTCAGTCCAGCTATCTAGCCCGTTCAGATCGTTCTGCAGGTCTTCCTATCCCCAGGCAGATTAACGTTTCCTGACAACGTGGTGTCATCTGCAAACTTACTGAGAGCGCACTCAATGCCCTCATCCAGGTCATTAATAAAGATATTGAACGGGACAGGCCGCAGTACTGACCCCTGGGGAACACCAGTTGTGATTGGTCACCAAGTGGATTTAATTCCATGGACCATCACTCTCTGGGCCTGGCCCTCCAGTCAGTTCTGTACCCAGCAAAGAGTGTACCTGTCCATGCCATGGGCTGCCAACTCCTCCAGGAGAGTACTGTGGGAGACAGTGCTGAAGGCTTTGCTGAAGTCTAGGTAAACTACATCAGCAGCCTTTCCCTCATCCACCAGACAGATCACTCAATCATAGAAGGAGATCAGGTTGGTCAAGCAGGACCTGCCTTTCATGAACATATGCTGGCTAGGCCTGATGGTATGGCATAGACATCTGGGTGTTAGCACTGACCATTTTGCTCCACATACCCACTCCTGTGTCACACTGATGGCCATCACAGCTCTGGAGAGCGCTCAAGTTACTTGAGCCAGTAGCCTGGCAGCTAGAAGTCTTTCTGGATTGTGATGGACATACGATCAGAGGTCCTACTACAGCCAAGAGAAACATCTGAACCCCAGGGCTCTGGGCAGACATCTCATTTCACAGCTCTGAATTCCACCTGAAGTGATCATCCAACTTAGCTCTTTGTTCATTCATAGTTAAGTGAAGATAAATAAATATATAGCAAGAAAATACAAGGAGTGTTCTGAAAGTAATGTTGGCCCACACCATCATAGGCGAATGTTGGTAGTATGGCAACAGAGGTTGAACCTTCCCACCAATATTCTGTTACTGTGTGACAGATGGCAGCAGAGGGGCAGTCTGACAAAATGGCATCTTTAATGAAAGTGCATATGAAGCAAAGGTATGTAATTGAATTCCTCCTTACAAAAATAACAACACCCACTGATATTCATCGAGACTCGCTGAATGTTTCTGGAGACTAAACAGGGGATGTGAGCACAGTGAGGTGGTGAGTGGTGTGCTTCAGAAGTGCTGACAGCGACAGTGGGTCACCTCCACTGGTGTTGCGTACAGACTGATTCATTGCTGACAAAAATGCATAGCTACTGGTGGTTACTATGTTGAAAAATAGAGCAAATTCTCACCTAAAACACTATCAAGTAGTGTTATTGTGCTCTTTTTATCCATTTTAGTTTCCACAGAAATAAATAGGAGGCATTACTTTCAGAGCAACCTACATAGCTATTAATAGTTTAACATAACAACAGCTTATAAATAAACCCCAAATTCCAGTCCTAACCCACTTGGTGTTATAAGTGCTTAAAATGACCTGGAAAGCAAAAGGAAAATTTATATTATAGTTCAGAGCAGTTCCCTTTTGTCATCCTTTGATGCAAAGCCACAGGAAATAAATCATTTTCAAGTAAGAGTATCAATCAGTGCGACTACTTTATTTTACAGAAACTCATTGTATGGGAAGAGGAGCATAATGGATCCTTTTATTTTGTTTAGTAAATCAAAGTCAGACATATGTCCATAAAAATAGACCAGTTAAGAATCCACTTCACTGACAAAATCTGTAGTTTTATTAAACTCATCTGATCATTTAACCTGAATTATGTTAATGAGTCTGGAATAATAACATCTAAATATTTGCTGTAATAATCACTACATAATAATACAAAATCAGAGACTTTATTAAAAAAACTTGATAACATCATATATTTTAATTATTTTGGGTTTAAGATTTAAGAAACAGTTAATAGAAATTATTTTTGTATTAAATATATTACTGAATATTGATATCTAGTACTTATTTTTCTGTACCTTAATTTAAATATATCTAATTATGTTAACGTTCTGTGTGGAGCACAAAAACTAAGAAAGTGTACTCCCTTTCAGAGAAAGTAATACAGATATAAAATTCAACACAAATAGTGAAACTGAGTTTGTAGATATATAATAAAGCCCATCATTTTATAGTTTCTACATTTATCCCTGGCCTTGAGATCTTTCCTCTGCTCTTAGTTATACACAGAATTCTTGGTGTTACCAAGTGTATATAACTGTTCATACAATTGCAATAGTTCTAATGACTGCTCAAGGATCAGTGTTTTCAATGTGCTCTTCTTGAGCATATTTGAATGCAAACCCTGCTCTCAGCTTCTTATATACTTGTTCATTTATCCTCCAAATGAAACCTAATAAATGGCAAGTGCTGCAGTGAATTAAGACATCAATGAATCCCAAATATCCATAGATTATTTTGTCAAATTGCCTTTGTTCATATGTAATTATGAAAGGAAATATTAATTTTCATTTCTAATTACATTTTTGAATTGAGAATGACCTCATTTACACTGAATCTCAATTTATTTAAATAGACTCTTAAAACATTGAGTTATCAGGTAAAATAAGTTATGTATAGGGAGTGGATAAGTACTTTCATAAAATATAGCTAGTGCTATAGTACTTTTTCAGGTTTGTCTCTAGAACTGGCTTATTAAGGATCAGATACAACTCAGGGACAATTTACACTTGATTAAAAAAGTGTAACTGAAAAATTACTATGGTTACTGTTACTGCAGTTTTACCTGTTACTACTACATAGTAGTACTTGTACATAGTGTCAAGTAATCACACAGTCAAAATTTCAAGAATATAAATATGTTGATTTGGGATTTAAGTAATGAATTTTATGAAACAGTGTTTTCTCATCAATACTGTGGATCAAGAAAGGCAAACAAAAGGGTGTCAGGACAAAGTTTTCATACTGTGACTGCATCCATTGTATCTGGAAGAAATTGTTAACACTGATTGATCCTTAAGATAGCATTCTGAAAGCAGGTTTTAGCCTGAAGTTACTGTCCATTTTTTACCCCAACTAAATATCAGTTATCTTTCTAACAGACTCAGATCCAAACTGTGATGGGACTGGAGAAATACAGAAGGAATCAATGAAATCTAGCAGGGGACAGACAGACATACACTTACATACCAGACTAAATGAGAATGTACATATACCATAATCAATCATTGCCATGACAACAAAATGTTAAGATGCCCCCAAAGTCAATATTTTTCAGGTGTATGACAAATGAGAATTCAAATTTCTTCTAGGAATACTCTGAAATAGCACTGATGAGTTCAGAGCTGTAGGAAACTATAATACTTTATTAAAATGCTGTAACAGACTTTAGTGTTAGAAATACTAATAGTCATAATTCTAGATGACAGCTTAGCTATTTGCAACTTCAGCTATGAGAAAACTATTGAAGTATGAGCAGCTAAAGGACTTTAGCTAAAGCAACTTTTTCCAGTTGCTATTGAGGGTATTGAAAGTTACCAGTCCACTATTTCTATTGACCAACTATGTCTTGTCTGTGTTACATCCTAACTGTGCAATTACCGTTCACATGAATGCTCTCAGCATTGCGTGAGTAAGCGAACAGCTCCATATTTATACCACATCATCTTCCTCTCACTTCCAATACTGATGAAGAAACAGCTCAGCCTAGCCAACAACTGTATTTGACATCTAACGTTCTGATTATCAGCTCAATTTACTAACAAAATAAATACAGTAGTGAGTAAACTAGTTAGCTTTTAAAACAACAAATGTAGGGTTTTTTTCCCCTCAAGGGTGCTTATTCCTTGGAACAGCCTCAAACAGAAGAGCTATTTCTAATGTACATAAGGAAAATAGTAACGCCAGCACCCTCCTAACTCTCAAGTAAACCAGTTACACAGCAGACCAAAAAACATGGACCAGCATGTTGTTATTTATTTTATTCTCATAAGAGCAGCAAAGTCTGCTACTGAAATGTTAAACAAATAGCAACTGAATGTTAAACAAAGTATTTTGGCAAATGGCCACCATCTTCCCTCCGCCTTCTTTTTCATTTACTACATAGGTAAAAAATGAGTGGGTATTTACTCTAGTTTAGAGTAGACTTCGGAGCCAAAAAAATATTTCTGCGGCAAAGGGGATAGTAGGTTCTCTGGCAGAGTCAGAAGTATAAAGCTTACAACATACTTCTGTTTTCATACAATTGTATCTTAATAAAAACCCTGTGCATTAACTTAATAAAGGATCTGTAAAGTTCAGTCACTGAAGATTATATTACTTTTCTATTCTCTCTAGTAAGTTTCAGAGCATGTACTCAATACAAGAGGTTGGTATAATATCATAATTTCAGATTCCATTTGAAATCTGATTACAAGAAATTTCTGAGTTACAAATATTGGTTTATTCCACGACCATAAATATTCAGGTCTCAAATACTTTTACATAGTTTACTTTCTAGAGTCAAAAATTTAGTGTATAGGCATTTAATATTCAGAAATAATTTTTATATGCAAAAGCTTGGGACAAATAAATACGCCAGTATCGTAGTTGATAGGTTGTATAATGTTTGACTATCGTTATTTCCTCAAAATTTTTCTTTTTAGGGTGACTTTCTCTTTTTTTCCCTACCTTTCTCTATCTAACCTTTATTCTTTCACCATATTTGTCTTCTGATGTGCTTCTTTTCATCTTTAAAATGCTGCCTACAAGAGCTTTAATATTATGTTACTGTAGCAAAACAGCACTGTGTTCCAGTAACTGATTTGACTGCCCAGCATTACAATCTTGTTAAAAATATATATCACAAGAAAACATAATCTAAAGTATGTAATCAACTGTGCAGTCCTAATACTTGCCAGCAAAATGTTTTCTTTCCCACTCCCACCTCAAAGATGGTTGCGCTGAAGTCTAACTCATTAAAGTATATTTACAGAATAAAATGAGATTACCTACAGGAAGACAAACAAGGACCACTTCCAAAAACACCATTTTTAAAATATTGAGAAGCATCAGGGTGGAGTTTGACAGAGTAATTATACACCATGTGAGCAGTTCTATCTGTAGCAATTCCTAAATTCACAAATACTCAGAGAGGACATTTACCTGTATGGTGTCCCTGTCATTTCATAAGTCACAATATCTAGCAAATACATTCTCACCTAAAAGCATATTGGACAAAAAATATTAAATACAAGATCTTTTACTAATCTCATATACCACCCTAACCCAAACAATGTGGAAACAGAAATCATATGCCAACATCGTTTCCTAAATCTGCAGCATAACTCCTAGAATAGCTAGGTTGTGCTGCTAAAGAGACTGCTAAATGATTGGATGTGATGGGGTGCTACAGATTTCAACAGTCCAAAATCCCAAATCATTCTGTCTTGTCTTCAGAGCATTTAGATTCAATGCAAGATTAAAGGAAGAACAAAACTTCGTATTTCAGATATTAACATTGCTATGGACTATACCAACATTTAGCCTCAAATATAACAGCACTCACTTCCAATTATTTTACTGTAAAAATTCTATTAGCATTGCTTGCATTACCTGTGAACAGTATGTTGTAGAAAATAAACACTGCATCTCAACTAATGTGGTACTACTGCTGAAGCAAAGAGCACTTTAAATGTACCCTTTAAAATTCCAGTCCTATTGTACAGAATGCACATTTACAGAGGCTACAGGAGCCAACTGAGGATTTTTGGTTAAAATTACTTAGTGTTGTTGACAGAGAATATTTAATGAGCAACATGAGCATCCCATTCTTTCCTCAGCTACTGAAATAGCAGCTAAGAAGAGTAACTGCCACACACATCTTTCAAAAGAAATTCCTACACTTAATTTTGTACTCTGTTTTTTGTTCAGATAAACTTAAAACTGCAATTTCAGTATACAGCTCTTTTTCAAACAGATGAACTACAACAACTGTACCCTCTCAGGAGAACTTCAAACATAAACGTTAGTGGGGTGTGAAACTGAATTATACTGTTTTCAAACAGCTGTTCTATCTCTTCAGCAAAATTATGATGGTAGAATTATAAATTTATTACCATATCATCCAAGTAAGACTTTTTTTTCATTATTTTTATCCCTTCAATAAAAACAGAAGCCTGTTGCAAAAAGAAAATTTACAGAAACTAACTTCTGCATCAGGCCTCAAGCCAAGTAAGCGGATGATGTCATTTGTACAAATTAAGGTGTTTTTTTTCCGCTCCCCGAATCTTCAAAGCTTTTAAAAGTGTAAGTGGAAATGGCATACAAATGTGATATAATAGAAGTATACATACACACACTCGCTTTCAAGTTGCATTTGGGATTTATGTTTGACAACCAATTATTGTCAAATTAATTTTATTGTACTATATATCAAACTTTGCAGAGAGTTACTTTGGAAGGCTCAGAGCCCCATACTAAATGAGGGATCCTTATCGTAGAATCATAGAATCATCAAGGTTGGAAAAGACCTTGAAGATCATCCACGTCCAACAGTCCACCTATCACCAATATTTTCCAATAAACCACATCCCTCAGTACAACATATAAATGTTTCTTGAATCCCTCCAGGGACAGTCACTCTGGCACCTCCATGGGCAGCTCATTCCAGTGCTTGACCACTCTCTCAGAGTAGAAATTTTTCCTAACATCCAAACTGAATCTCCCCTCGTGCAACTTGAGGCCATTCCATCTAGTCCTAACACTAATTATGTGGCAGAAGAGGATGACTCCCACCTCACCACAACCTCCCTTCAGGTAGAGAGCAATAAGGTCACCCCTGAGCCTCCTCTTCTCCAGACTGAACAATCCCGGCTCCCTCAGCCACACCTCATAAGGCCTGTGCTCCAGACCCCTCACCAGCTTTGTTGCTCTTCTCTGAACACACTTCAGGGCCTCAATGTCTTTCTTGTAGTGAGGGGCCCCAAACTGAACACAGTACTCAAGGTGCGGCCTCACCAGGGCTCAGTACAGAGGGACAATCACCTCCCTGCTCCTGCTGTCAACACTATTTCTGACACAAGCCAGGATGCCGCTGGCCTTCTTGGCCACCTGGGCACACTGCTGGCTCATGTTCAGCTGAGCATTATATACCAGATGATCCACAGATGATGGCGGGATCTTTGCAGATTTATAAATAGTTGATGCCCTGTTCTCTGAATGAATAAAACAGTCAGTAAGACTATTTTCATAAGCATCTTCTCAAAAGTTACACAAAACTAACAGGAATAGTTTCAAACTACGCCATCTGTAACAGGATATAGCTATGTGGTTAACAGTAATTCAGCTTTTACCTTGTGAAATCCAAGGCAGCACTTTACTTTCCACCAAACACTCAGATCTATATTGGGTAATGTTTACTAATTAACAGTCCTCTTTTGGAATTGCTATGCTTTCAAGACACAGTAGAGTGAAAAAAGAATCACAGCTGGTGATCAGAGGGTGGAGAGGAACCCCCCAAAAGAGGTTTTGTTCCTAACATACTATAATACAGTTTCTACTTTCTTCCTTTTGACATACATCTGTATTTTCCTGGTAATCTAGTATAGCGTATCAATACTGATGCAGTGCTGTCCTTGAATATACGGAGTTCAATACAAAGACAGAACACCGAACAAAGCAACTTACTTCATCTCTTACCCTTACATGCAGTTTCATATGACCAATGCTGAGGAATCTTGCAGGAGAAAACTGTTCTTCAGCAGAAGTGAAAGACTGAACAACATTATTCACTAATATGGAAAGCAGTATCTTCAATAGATGAACAACTTGATCCAGCCAAAAACTTCCCACTTCCTTAAACTTGTCATACACTTTACTGTTTTTTGAACCTAAATTATTGATGTGGCATATACAAGCTTCAGCTATATGGGGCTGCTCACACATAATTTTAATGTTTATAACAAACAGAAGCCTCGTTTGTTTCTTTCAAGATGACTAAGTCATTGTTTTCCTAAGACAATGCAAAAGTCCGAAGGAGGAGTTCATGTTTTGTTAGGAGTAATTGCTTCTAGCTTAAATCTACAGACATGTACTGCTGTTTAAGCTTTTGCTAACCTATTATCTCCAGGTAGAAACGTAACAGCAGATATTCGTAACTGGGGTCTCTTACAAGAGGCAGCTAAAGTGATCTCTTCTTAGAAATGTAAACAGTTATCTCCTAGCAACTAGATAACATTCACTTTCCACAGTGAATTTTAAGGAAATTGTCCTTGAATATCATACCTGTTCAGAGACTGAGCAAGTTTAATACTGTAAAATAAAAGAAAGGCATAAGTAAGATTCAGTGACTGAAGCCATTTGCCTTTAATTATTATTTTCATCTTCTGTTTTTACTTCTGATACTTTATGATTTGCGTATAAGAAAAATTTCAATTAGAATTGTGAGTTTGTTGAAATACAGTTCCCTCTTTGTTCTGATGCTATTTAAAAATCCCAGATGTTATTTATACTTATTTTACTACTCATTCAATTCCTACGTTCAGAAAAATAAGTCACCTCTGTCCTGAAGTGCAGCAGTATCTTAATACTCTGGTCTGGACAATGGTGGCTCCTCAACTCTCAGACAGCCCACGCTGGGGTATGGCACAGATTCATAGCAGCAGTAAGAGGATTAAGACAGCCTGATATAGAACAGACATTTTTAGCTTGCAGGAGACAACTTGACAGGAGCAACTATAGTAAAAAATAGAATGGGGACATGCACAAAGGAGCAGAATTGCTTGAATATTGAATTTGGGCTGCCGCCAATTATGGGTATTGGCTGGTACCTTATGGGTTCACATAAGACTGAGTGAAAGGACTTTTAAGAAGGCGCACACCAGAAGCCCTGAAACTGCTAGCATCACCTAGCTGCGTAGTCAACAAAACACTTCCCTCACCTAGGCTGCCACATCCAATACTATTGATAAAGACAGTATCATGTTCCTGGCACCACTGTGAGAAATAAACTGAAAGAAATGATAACAGCAAGGCATGAAACACATAATTGCAAGTAAATGAAAAGCCTCACCAAACCCCAGAGTCTCAGCTTGACACAGAGCAGAACACAGCCCTCCTCTACCAGGTGAACAGCTGCTGCATACTTGCCTGTGATTTAAAAGCATGGCTGTTAACTAAATGCAATTTGGCAGAGGCATCCACTGAGGCTCCCACTAGTTTGCACACGCTGAGGTCCTCAAATTGTTTGTGTTGTGGATTTTAAGCTGATTTTAGCATTCACACAGTCACAGCAACACTTTTCTGGTCAGGACACAGAGCATGTGAAAGATCAGTAGTGGGTTTTCAGAACAAGTAGCAGCAAGACTAACCTGTAATGGTATGGTTATAATACCTAGGCTCTCCGAAAGCCAAATTACCGATACATGTTGAGACGTTAATTTGGTACCCTCAGGTATGTTCCAAGACTACTGATATCCACAGAAAAAGATTTTTTGAAATAAATAAGCATCTTAGCAGGCCCTTAACATTCAACCACTGCAAGGGAAACATTTTACAGCCTGAAAGATTCACCCTAATGACAGCTGTAATTAATTAACAGAGCAGATATCAAGACAAACTAGTAGCCATCTTCTCTTTTACATCACCTGAATGTGAAAAGGCTGTCCCCACTGACCCCCAAAAAAGCTCAATGAAAGTTTAATCTCTCTTTATTGAAACACTGAGATGGTTTTGGACCTGCTCCGCAAGCTGGACACTCACAAGTCCATGGGGCCAGATGAATTGCACCCTGGAGTGCTAAGGGAGTTGGCGGATGTGGTTGCCATGCCTCCCTCCATCATCTTTCGACAGTCCTGGCTAACAGGGAATGTCCCGGTTGACTGGAGACTAGCAAATGTGACTCCCATCTTCAAGAAGGGCAGGAAAGATGATCCTGGTAGCTATAGACCTATCAGTCTCATCTCAGTGCCAGGGAAGGTTATGGAATGGATAATCTCAGGATACATTGTGGATCAGTTAAAGGTCAACCAGGGGATCAGCCCCAGTCAGCATGGGTTTATGAATGGTAGATCCTGTTTGACAAACTCGATTTCGTTCTATGACAAGGTGACCCCCTTAGTGGATGAAGGCAAGGTTGTCGATGTGGTCTACCTGGACTTCAGTAAGGCCTTTGACACTGTGCCCCACAGCATCCTTGTGGAGAAGCTGGCTGCCCATGGTTTGGATGGGCATACACTCTGCTGGGTGAAACACTGGCTGGATGGCTGGGCCCATGGAGTTGTGGTCAATGGAGCTAAATCCAGTTGGCGGCCAGTCATGAGCGGTGTCCCCTAGGGCTCGGTGCTGGGGCCTCTTCTATTCAACATCTTTATCAATTATCTTGATGGGGGGATTGAGTGCATGTCAACGGTTTACAGGCGTTCGGCCCGGTTCCGTGACAAAGGGGACGGGAGACCCACAGGCCCACGCCCCGGGAAAAGGGAAAAGGGGAAGAGGGTAAGGAGATGGCCCTGAGAGCAAAGAACAGCGGCAACAATCTGAGGAGAAACAAACTAATTTACTAAATAAGATATTGGAATGCAAAACAACACACTATAATACAATATAATTACAATTTAAGCTGATAAATCCAGTACAGAGAGAGAGAATGTCCCAAAATCAAGGTAGGCCTTACTCTACTACCGACGATAAGACGGCTGGAGAGCGAGGTGCTGCCAAGACGAGAGACAGGCTGAAAAAGGGACGAGGTCTCGTGATCTGCAAGTTTTTATACTGCGAGCTTTTATCTTTTCCCTCCGGCTGGAAAATGGTAACAGAGGAGCAAAGTGCCGTGGGGAATGTAGTAGTCCTTCTCTTCTCAGAACCAGGTACATTCACTACATGATGTTATGATGTGGAATACCAATAACCGAAAATCACAAAACCATGACAGTGCACCCTCAGTAAGTTTGCAGATGACACCAAGTTGGGAGGGAGCGTTGATCTGTCGGAGTGTAGAAAGGCACTACAGAGGGACCTGGATAGACTGCATCGATAGGCCAAGGTAAACCATTTCAACCGTTTCAACAGGGCCAAATGTCGGGTCCTGCACTTTAGTCACAACAACCACAGGCAACCCTACAGACTTGGAGAGGAGTGGCTGGAAACCTGCCTGACAGAAACAGACCTTGGTGTGCTGATGGACAGTCAGCTGAATATGAGCCACCAGTGTGTCCAGATGGCCAAGAAGGCCGACAGCATCCTGGCTTGTATCAGGAATGGTGTGGTGAGCAGGGCTAGGGAAGTAATCCTGCCCCTGTACTCAGCATTGGTGAGGCCTCACCTCAAGTACTGTGTTCAGTTTTGGGCGCGTCAGTACAGAAAGGACACTGAGGTGCTGGAGCAGGTCCAAAGAAGGGCAACAAGGCTTGTGAAGGGCTTGGAGAATATGCCCTATGAGGAGCAACTAAAGGAACTGGGGCTGTTTAGTCCGGGGAAGAGGAGACTGAGGGGAGACCTCATTGTTCTCTTCAAATACCTATAAGGTGATTGCAGTGAAAGTGGGTTCGTCTCTTCTCACTGGTGACAGGACAAGGGGAAATGGCCTCAAGTTGCACCAGGGGAGGTTTAGGTTGGATATCAGGAAAAACTTCTTGACAGAAAGGGTGGTTAAGCACTGGAAGAGGCTGCCCAGGGAGTTGGTTGAGTCCCCATCCCTGAATGTGTTTAAAAACCATTTTATGTGGTGCTCGGGGACACGATTTAGTGGTGGGTTGTTAGAGCAGTATGGTTAGGTTGTGGTTGGACTTGGTGATCTTGAAGGTCCTTTCCAATCTGAGCAATTCTATGATTCTATGATTGCTTATAAACAAGAAGAGTGATTTTGTTTATATCACTTAAGTCCATGTAGATCAGTCAACTAGCTCATCTTGATCTGTAAGTAGCTCAAGTAGAATTAATGATCATTTACTGGCTTGAGATGGAATAGAATCATAGAATACCCAGGGTGGAAGGGACCCATAAGGATCACTGAATCCAGCTCCTGGCTCCACACAGGACCACCCAAAAGTACCTATCAATAGTAGGTACCAGTAGTACCTACACTGCGTGATAGAGGTTACTAATCAGGTACCGCCATGAAAAAAGGATTCATGAACCAGATATTCATGAACCACCATTTACACTATGAAATCTTAAACAAGAATTTTTAAAACAGCCTTTACACTGCTTTTTAGTGCACGCTATTTAAGAATTCTACAGTTTTGTATCTGCTTTACACTTTACGGGGAAAAAAATCGTTGTTTCTCTTGCTACTTTTGTGATATCATAGCATATATCAATCAGAGCAGAGTCAGTACTGTGGTTTATTTGAGTGCACAAGGTCTTCTAATTTGGTAGCGTGGCACAAAATGTATTTTTCTTTTCTGAAGGAAGAGGACAGCAGAAGTGCAGTGAAAGAGGAGCAGACGTGTAGCCTGAAAAGCAACTGTAGTTAACTACACGTGCTTGAATACACGCAGGATTTTGGAGATCATAAATAAGCATAGACTGAGCATTACTGCTGGATACAGTATATGGATTTTCTGTACTTCTTTGTTAAGGGATGGCATTTTATATTTTCTGAATCTAAATTTTGAGTGTCAGAGCACTGAGAAAAATATATGTCAGCCATCTGAAACAGCACAGTGCTGTCAGCATCAGCTGTCATTGCTAAGACTTGCTGTTTTATAGAATTTCCATTTACTCCACTCTCCCCTTAGAAAGTGGAAATACTGGAATTTCGTTAGTTATGCCATAAGCTGTATTATACCAATTAACATGAGGATACCTTTGACCATGATATCACTATGTTCCAGTCTCTGACAGAAACTACGATCTGTTCCAATGACATCCTGTAAACTACACCCTTAGGAAAAAAAATGACATTAGCAACTCCATAAACAGGCTTTTTTTTCTTTTA
Organism: Numida meleagris; assembly: GCF_002078875.1. NCBI lineage: Eukaryota > Metazoa > Chordata > Aves > Galliformes > Numididae > Numida > Numida meleagris. The sequence goes on along the minus strand of NC_034412.1, from coordinate 69,867,272 downwards.
AATCACTAGTAGAATATTTATATATACATGTATGTATATATACATGTATATTAATGCATGTGTATGCCTGTTGTGTATGCATACTGGCTATAAAAGTGTCCTATCATTTGCAGATAGCTCCATGTTATCACATTCTGCAAACTCTTACTTTCAGTTATAGTGCAATAATTGCATGATGATATTCAGGACACTGAATCCTAGGGATCACTCAGCAGTAATGCTTTGTACACCCAACTACAGTGTCTATATCAGCTCAATAGCATATTCCAGCTGAAATCTTGGCTCCTTATTTTCACAGAAGAGAATGAAATCAAGAAAATCTGTTTTGGTAGGTATAATCAAACTATGTGTTACATGTTATTTTCAAATGTTGATAGATCCTGCCTATAGGATCCTAGGATCCTAGGTTTAGTGGAGTTAATTTCTTATTTAAATGTTACCATCTTACGGGATACTCAATGAAGAACTGTATTCTAAGCAAGACTGCCTACAAATACTTCTCTGCTCTCTTTTCCTAAAAGAAAAATAGAGTAATTCATCAAATATTTTATTAATATAGAGATTATTACACATTTTTTAAATAGATACAGTTTTGAAAGCCATTATATTTTTCAGAATATGCCAGAACAAATTTCTTCTTGGCAACATTTAACCGTCTTAATTATATCACCATTATCCTCAATTTCTTGCATCGACATGCAATTCACAGCTTTGCTGCATAGAGGTATCACCAAATAAGGCATTTCCTATTGGGAAGTATTGTCCAGAATCTAGGTCTGCTCAGTTCAATAGTTTGGTCTGAGTGCCAGGAACGATGACGAGATGATAAACTGCCCATCTCAAGGACAGTCACATGATGCTCTTGCACAGAGAATGAAGGGATTCTATCTAATGAGGTCACAGGGCACGAAAGTAATCTTTAATAATGTCACAGATTTCATTATATTATCACAGAACTATGGAAATATAAGTACAAGAAATTCCCAAGCACTGCTGGGATGAAACACTTCCTTTGTAGTTCTGAAAACAGTTTGCATTAAATTTCTGGTGCTGGACACCAGGTGGATGTTTTGATGTGCATACCACAGGCTGCACTGCCATCCATGGAGGCTTTGCATTTTGTTAAAATGAAAGCTATTCTGCAATACATATTTTATGCCTCAAACACTCACTGATTGCACAAGTAGCAACTCCATTGGTTCAATATCAACTTACTGGAGTCCCATAAAATACATGTTCAAATGCTTACTGTATATTGTTGTATTTCACTGATAGCATAAGATGCTTTTCTGGGGGGGGGGGGAGGAGGAGGAGAAGAGATGTGAAATCACTGACTGAAATGAATCACACTTTGTTAAAGCCAGAAATATAGCTAAGTCCACAAAGCCACCAGAACAAAATGAAACTAGCTTTATTATATGATTCATATTTATACTACTGCACTAAGGAGGTCCAGAAGAGACAGCAATGTAGCACCAGTATTCCCTCCTGTACACAATGTGCATTACTATGCATAACTGGAGGCAGAGTTAAGGCTACACTGACAGCTAGAACCAACATTTCCCTCACTGCTGATCACTTGAGCCTAAGGCAGCAATTTTATTTTAAAATACTTAGAACTTATCACAGAATCACAAATGTCATGTAATGCGTGCACATATACAAGGACTGCTCCAAAAGTAATGGCTTCTACTTTATGGTGTTGGTCCACACTGTCAGAGGCAGATGTTGGTGATATGGCAGTAGAGGATGAACCTTCCCACAAATATTCCATTACATTTTGTTGCCATGTGACAGATGGCAGCAGAGGGGCAATCTGACAAAGTGGCATCCAACATGGAAGGGTGTATGGAACAAAGGTGTGTCAGTGAAATACTCTATACAGAAGAGATTGACACTGAACATTTATGGAGATCAGACAGTGGATGTGAGCATAGAGAGGCGGTGAGTGGTTTGTGCAGTGATGATAATGATGTGGAAGACAAGCAATGTTCTGTACAGCTGTGTGGATTTTTTTTATTTTTTATTATTATTTTTACAAGCATAACATGCAGGCTCTTGTTCATTGCTGGTGAAAATGCACAGCCAATGATGGTGACTATGTTGAAAAAATAGAGCAAATTCTCAGCTACAAAACTCTATCAAGTAGTGTTGTTGTGCTATTTGTATCTATTTTAGATTCCATGGAAATAAGTAGGAGACATTACTTTTGAAGCAGTTTACGTGTAAGTATATTAAAGCTTACACTTTGATATAAAATATTTATGACAGCATTTTGGGCTTAATCTTTCCTTGATGAGTCTGACATTAAGGTATTTTATGATGAGATCCTTTGTTCACCACTTTAACTGGCCTTCTTACTAGTGAAACAAACTCCGACAGTTTAGTAGTATTTTCCAAGTACCTTCTTAAAATTCTGCTGAGAAGTTTTTTCCCTGAAGGAAAAAGTTTGTTTGCTCAAGTGGTCAATTAAATGGTGTCTGTAGAACAAAGCAGTGTAGCCCTACTGGCAAAAAAATAATCCACTTTTAGTGACTGAAAAAGCCCTCATACTGCCATAAAATAGTGAAGTAGGGTAGATGTGCCTTTTTTTCCCCCCCACATTAAAATGTTAACTAACACTGCATAATAACTATGTTTGAAGCTTGCAGTGAGATCATTTGGTTTTATTTGTAATCTTACAATCTTGTTTAATCTTAATAAAAGCATTAATAACATAGAAATAAACAGTTACATGTCAGCTGTAGAAATCACCCCCAACTACAGAAGGAGGAACCTGCAGGTAAGGAGCCTTGATTATCCAAGCACACACTGGCCATCTGATCTTGTGTACTGGCAGTAGGTAGGGTAATCATTTGGATAATTACAGTATTGGTTGCCCAGTGCTCCCATATGTTCTACTAAATAAACCTCTGGCATTATGAACAGGCAGTAGGCTGATATGTCAGAACTGAAATGGAGATACCTGAACCACTAAAAGGAGTGGCAAAGCTTAATCAAAAAAACTTAATCATAGAATGGTTTGGGTTGGAAGGGACCTCAAGGATCGTCAAGTTCCAACCTCCCTGCCACAGGCAGGGCTCCCAGCCACTAGACCAACTACTAGATCAGATCAGGCAGGGCCCCATCCAACATGGCCCTGAACACCTCCAGGAACAGGGCATCCACAACCTCCCTGGGCAGCCTGTGCCAGTACCTCACCATTCTCTCAGTAAAAAACTTCCCCCAACATCTAATCTAAATCTCCCTTCATTTAGTTTAAAACCATTCCCCCTTGTCCTATTACTATCTACCCATGTAAAAAGTTGATTTCCTTCCCAACTGTAATGTCCCTTTAAATATTGGAAGGCAATAATGAGATCTCCCTACAGTCTTCTCCTTTCCAGACTGAACAAGCCCAGCTCCTTCAGTCTGTCACAGGAGAGGTGATCCAGCCCTCTGATAGAATCACAGAATCATAGGATTAGCTAGGTTGGAAAAGACCTACAAGATCGTCTAGTCCAACCATGATAATCTTTGTGACCCTTCTCTGGGCCCTCTCCAAAAGCTCCACATCCTTCCTGTGTTGCGGGCCCCACATCTGGAGGCAGTACTGCAGCTGGGGCCTCACAAGGGCAGAGCAGAGGAGGACAATCATCTCCTCCACCTTGCTGGCCACCTCTTTTCTAATGAAACTCAGGATACCATTGGCCTTCTGGACTGCAAGTGCACACTGCTGGCTCACATTAAGTTTTTCATCAACCAGAACCCCTAAATCCCTCTCAGAAGGGATACTCTCAAGGAGAACTTCTCCCAGTTTATATGCATATCTGGGATTACCTGACCAAGTGCAAACCTTGCATTTTGCCTTTTTTTTTTTTTTTTTAAATAGTAACTAAACCAGGCTGGCCTTCAACACCTTAAGCTCTGAAAGGGACAAAGTGATTTCAAACTAAAGCAGAAAATCCAGGGAAGTGACATCTTTTAATAACCAAATAAATCATATGACGTAATATCTCTTTGGATGCTTCTAACAAATAAACATGAAATAAAACAGGGTTCCCCGTTATCAAGCATTTCACATGCAGAGAAAATTTAGGAGCACATTAAAGTAATGCCTGTTGTCTCAAATACTGAGATAGTTAACTGAGTATCTTGTACACAAAGTGTTTAAATAAAATTTTCACAGAGTGGGTTCCTTAAGGTATCTTCACTCAGCTGCGTTTGAGTATTCATAAAAATTTTTTATTTAACTGAGTAGAAGAAAAATGACTTGGGTGAAACTGTATTTTCTTTACAGAAATACCATTTACACATTCCCGTGAACAGATCTACCCAGCAAGAATTAAGTTTAGACCTTGGCAATTTCTTCCTAACTTCCATTCTAAGGTGGCAAAATGGCACATCTGTGGCCTTAATAGTTTTCCAGACCACAACAAACATGCTTGACTTGGCAACTTTGTATAAGAGTCACATAAACATTTTGCACCTGGGTTAAAACATTCATCTTTTCCTTCCCTCCACTTCTGGAAACAGTAGATGAGTTAAAATAGTAGATTCAATTTAATACAGTCAGTGTCTAAATTCTGAATCAGTATTTCCTTGTTTCCATAAACAACACAGATTCTTAGACCCCCATCTACACCAGAAGCCTGAGGATCCAGAGATTCTTCTCTGGACCTTCCATCAGAGCAAGTTTCATCTGCAATATGGCTTTCACATTACATTGTTGAGAATCCTTCTGCTGTATTAATCTAGTCTCTTCAAAACATTACCACAGTAATTGACTAATTCTGTTAAAAAAAATAAAAAAAATCAAAGAAATTCCAGAAACCATTAAATAAATTACTGATGTCTAGATAGGCATTTTGATACCAATGCCAAGAAGTATAATACATAAATACAAGAAATAGTCTCCTGTAGATAATCAGAAAGCATCCTTCAGACAGGCCAGGATTTATTTTAGAGGAGAGCAAGTCTTACTGAAACAGAAAGCATAGTCTGTCTAAACTTGCTGAAAGGATTTGATGCATTTTATACAGTTGAAAGAAATACAGCATATTTTCTGTTGGTTAGATGTAGGAACCATATATATATATGTTATAATAGACCGGTTTGAAACTTTTACATATAAAGGATATTTACATGGATCCCTTCCACATGCTTACATGGCATCTTGGCAATCTGAAATGTTTATATATCCTAATCTCACGGCACTGAAATTGCTTCACTGGATGTGGTACAGATGCAAATTTAGGGTCTACAGTTGTACCTACCAACCATTATGGAGTCCAGCCATATGCTCGTATGCCATATCTGTAGTCAAACACTTCTTACTTGTTGAACACGATAATTATTACTTGATCCAAACGAGCTTTAATTGTCATGTCAAACTGCATTTATCATGTAAACTTGGTAGAGTGCTCTAACTTTCCCTTGTGTTTGGCATAAAACATTGTCATTACAGTCTGTTACAATTCAGATGTGGCATCAGGTGTCATTCTTATTTTCTCCCTAACAGCTCATGATCCTGGACACCAGAAAAAGTAACATGCCATGCCACAAGGACCATTCAGCATCTGGTGCCATCCCAGCCTTCTGTGGCACAGAGGATTTGTGCTGTATAGCCTCTGCAAACTAATCCCCTCTTGCTAGGCTTTGTTTTCTTTAAGATTTCAGCAAAGAGCTGAGGAACTGTTTGGCTGACAGGACTGTCAAGGTTCAATATTATCACTGTGAGAAAGTGAACAAGTACTTATCTATTTTTAATCACCCAATTGAATGCTTGTTTGAAGTTTTCTTCCTGTACCTGTCAGGGGAATGTATCAGGTTAGTACTCAGAAGAGCTAATCCTTGGCTCCCCTGTTACCCTACCACTGCAGGTAGGTTTGCACTTTTGCACAAGATTTTGTCACTTCCAGGCTTACTGTTGAATTTCCCAGAATTTAGCACCTTGGCATCAAATAGCCATCAAGCAACATGCAGCAAGACTAGTTAAATATCTCTAATGCCTCATGTTGCAATACATATTTTCCAGTTACTTACAGAGTCTCATTCACGTAAAACCCGCTGTGAATTTATTTTTTTTTTTAAATACACCAGTTCACTGAAAGCTCTTTGAAAGGGACAAGGCTCGGAGCAAGACAGCTCAAAAGACAATAGCAAAACAGTGCAAATTTTAAGCAACACATCACTGAAACCAACAATTCTGCTGTCTACTACTAGTCTTCTTGCCTTCCTCATTCCTTCTTGGTCATAAGCAATTAAATACTTTGTTACTTTGAAATTCTGGTACTCCACACACTTCAAAAGGTTGCAGTTTTAGACTCAGTATGAGGAAGAGCTGTCCTTAGAAAAATAATATTTGGATGAATAGTTGAGACTGAGTTTCTAATTCTTTATTATTTCAGATAAGGGTGTTTAAAAAAAAAAAAAGGCACAAAGTCAGAAGGCCAAGAGTCAAATACTGCTGCTAGCTTGATTCAGAAAATAGACTCTAAATATAGCACTGGCATTTCATTTAGTGCCTCCTGTCATGCCAATAGTCCTTTGCATTGGAAATAACTATTCTAGGGAGGTGAGATACAAAAATACTCAATTTCACGGTTTGGATAGCCCCTGTTAGTACTTCACACAAAATTCAATGTTTTTTCTTTCAAGATGACACTTTTCATTACAATTTACTAAATTCTCTGTAAGGGATACAGGCTTATATGAATACTTAATAAGAATCCACTTGTATCTGTGACACATTGCTGAGTGAACGACAAGTGCCTTCAACACTTTGGATTTAGGACTATTCTATTTTGCCACTAACATGCCATTTGTGCCTCCTTCTCTTCCTCATTTCCCCTTCTGTTTCTGTCTCTTTCAGGACAGCCTTTTCAGGCAGAGCCATGGCAGCCCTGTAGGCAAAGGAAATTAGAAAGAAATCTCAAGAACCTTGCCTTAAGTAAGCTGTAGCATCAGTTGTCAGCTGCAGCTAGTCTTCTTTCAGATCCAAGGGTTAAAAATCAACAGCAGGTGTTGTACAGACTAGGTAGTGTTAAGGACCCCATGATGCATTGACTGCACTACTCAATTGCAAGCCAAGGTAACAGTGAAACATCCACATTCACCATGAAAGAGAGAATGTTAATGAATGAAGGCACTTTCTCCTGAGTAGCATAATAAAAATAAAATAAAATGTGATTTGACAGTTATTGAAGATGTTCAGAGACATGCTATAACACCCTAAAGAAAAGAAAGAGAAAAGTGTTTAAGGTTACTTAAGAGAAACCTTTAAAAAAAAATGGAAAAAAATGCCACCCCCCACCTCAAACCATATTCCTAATACAGATGAAAAAAAAAAAAAAAACACTTAAAGCAAAAAACAGTTTAAACACCACTGACTGCTGTAACTACCACCTAACTTCATTTGGTTAGTGCTTTTTTTTCTGAAGATATTGAATATAAACAGAAGTGGACAAATATTAGAAAAAGCAGTTTATCACTATAATCTAGTGAGAGAAAAAAAAAAACAAAATCCTCCACTAAAAGTAAATATTGTCATTTTCTTCACTATCAGGATTTGGAAATACTGTTGAAAAGTCAAAAACAACAGCTGATATTTAATAAGGAGCCTTGCTTACCTGAAGACCAGCAACTGTTAGCTTGCTAAACTCAGCCCATACACAGCAAATACCCTCACCGAATATTTGTGCATTTGGTATAGCAAAAAATAGCAAACAACAGCCTAGTGACCCACTCATGCATATTACAGCTTTATCTTTAGGCACTTAAAATACTACAAATTACAAGCACTATATTACTCGCTCACAGTTATCTACAGAAGTCTTATGCCTCTATTTTACCCAGCTGTTGGAAGTCTGAAGGCAGCTGTAATACAGTCAGAGGCACCCTGAAGATCACAAGAAGGAAATCTACCTCTGCTGCTGCTTTGGGCAGGAATCTAAAGCAGCCATGCTTCCAGTAACAGTGACATGAAGAGATTTGGGGATACTTGCATCTTCACTTGAGTGAGTATCTTGGGTAAACTACCATCATTCATCTGCATAATCACCAAAACTCCAGCTCAATCACACAGGCAGACATTCTGCTGTATCTGTACACCTCAATTACACATGCACTGTACAGAAAACATGTTTCAGAAGTGCTGCTTCTGATTGAGAGTGGCTAAGCACCACAGAGCTATTTGGAAGATGGCATACACAGACACATTACAGGAGGAAAACAGAAGCAAACAACAGCAATAACAAAAAAAACCCTAACAAAACAAACAAAAACACAACAGAAAAACATCACAATCAAATACAAGATAGCTTTGAGCTAAGTTAATGAGTGAACCCTTTTATTTCATGTCTGCATCTATAGCTCTGGAAGCTCATATTTAACATTCTGAGGAGCAGTTAGCTGACAAATTTAGTCTCTGAAGTTCCTACCTGCTAGTTTCCTACTGTCTCCTCCCACCCCAACCTCAAGAAGCAGCTCAGAATTAAGATTTCCCTCTCCTCCGTTCTAAAGCCCTAGGTACCTTAAATGCAATAATTTCATTACACTTATTAGATTAGATACTTGCTACATTCTCCAGCAAACTCTATTCCCAACACATCTTTTAAATAGCTGATCAGCTTACCTTTTCCTCTACAATTTGAACTGGTGAGGTTAATTAGAATTAAAGAGATTTAAAGAAATTAATTAGAATCATATGCTAAAATTTCCACTTCAGGCATACTTATGTACCATTACAGGTACATAAGTATGAGTGAAATCATCTTTGGAAAGAGAATTTGGTCTCTTCAGTGACTCCTTTATTTAATGTTTTCTTCTAGCCATATATAACTAAGCCGCAGAAAACTACTCGAAAGAAAAGGCCATGGCAGAAAACAAGCTAACCATGAATCAGCAACGTGGCTTTCAGGCAAAGAAGGCCAACAGGCTAGTGTCAGGCTAGGCTGTTGTGTAGGCAGAACATCGTTAGCAAGTCAAAGACAGGATCCTTTCCATCAGCCCTAGTGAAAAACTTATAAAAACTTGCAGTCCAGTTCTGAGCTCCCTGATATAACAAGTACATGGACCTCCTGGAGCAAGTCCAGTAAGGGACCACTAAGATCGTTAAAGGTTTGGAGCATATTATGAACATTGCAAGACCCTGAAAGAGCTTGAATTCTTCAGCCTCAGGAAGAGGCTCAGGAGGATCTTATCACCATAAATAAATATGTATAAATATCTGATAAGGAGAAGTAAAGAAAAAGGAGCTAAGCTATTTTCAGTGGTGCTCAGTGACAGGACAAGAGGTAATGGGCACAAACTGAGCTAGACATAGTCCTAAGCAATCTAGTCTCATTGATCCTGCTTTGAGCTGGGGATTGAATTTGATTGACTCCAGAGATTCTGTACAAACTCATTTGTTCTATGTTACATGGTAATTTTGAAAAACAAAACAAAAAAACACCTCCTTCTGAAAAAATACAATAAATGCAAAATATTCCAAGCATAATGAAATCTCTGCAAAAAAAGTAATGTATACAGAGAACTGCTCTTTCAAGTATTTTTGTACTTTTTAAGACAGAGAATTCAAAAAAAGCATGATTTTAAAGAGAATGACAGAGAAATGACTATTTTTAAGCTTGCAAGAGAATATTAAATTAGCAGTGGTATAATGAAACAAAGCTGTTCAGCTAATAATCTTCTCTCCTGAGTCTTGCAAACCAAGTTCATTCTTTCATTAAATTCAACTCTGCAAGGATTATTCAAAGTGAAAATGCATTTGAACTTGCAATTTAAATATTCCAGATATTTTTCTGAAGGGTTCTTTTAAGGCATTTCTGTGCCTGAATTCCATTAACTTTGCTGTACTGTAACCTAACTCTATTGATTGAAGAGCGTGACCAGTTCCATGTTTAACCAGAGATGCAGGAAATACCTTAAGAAATGACATGTTCCCCATTACAGCTGGCTTGTAAAATTATGCAGGATACTTGAAGTTCTTCTATTTTTCACTTCACAGAATCACAGAATTGCAATGATTGGAAGGGACCTGAAGAGATTATTGAGCCCAAGCTTTCTGCTAAAGCAGGTACCCTACAATAGGTCACACAAGTAGGCATCCAGATGGGTCTTGAATATCTCCATAGAAGGAGGCTCCACAATTTCTCTGGGCAACCTGTTCCAGTGCTCCATCACCCTTACCATAAAGAAGCTCTGTCATATGTTAGCATGGAACTTTCCACGTGCAAGTTTTACTCCATTACTCCCTGTCCTATCACAGCACACCACCAACAAGAGCCTGGACTCATCCATTTGCTTCCTATTGCCCTTTAGATATTTATAAATATTTATCAGATCCCCCCAACCCCTCAGTCTTCTTTTCCCCAGGCTGAACAGATCCAGGTTATTCAGTTTTCCTCATATGGGAGATGCTCCAAACCCTTGATCTTCTTGTGGCCCTCTGCTGGACTCCTTCTAGTAGATCCCAGTCTTTTTTGAACTGTGGAGCCCAGAACTGAACATAGCATTTTAAATGTGGCCTCAACAGGGCAGATGGGTGTTATCTGTCAAAAAAGAAGTAGATCCATCTTGAGATGATTTTCCCCCCTCCAACTCACGAAGTTGTCTTACGGCAAAAAGAAAGGCTACACAATGGCAGAGGAAGCCAAATAAATCTTTGTGTGTGAAAAGAAGGTAGGACAATAAGGGCAGCTAATATTAAAAACACTGTATCAGAAAGGACTCCTTTATAAATACCACTTTGCCCTGAGTATTGGGACTGATAGGAATGATCCCTGTTACCCATTTCCCACCTGGGAACTGCTGCCAATGCTTCTCCTTCCTCGTTTTGAGGTGCCAGAGTTAATGAGTCTTAGCATGGCAGAACAATTTAGGCCAAGGGATCTTTCTCAGGAGTCATCTAGTCTAATTCTCCTGAAGTAGTTGCACACACTACAGATGTTTTCTGCCCTGGTTATTTATTTTTGGTCTAAAAGTTGTGTATTTTAGGAACTTTGTGAACAACACCGTCTGTATTACTACCACTGCAAAATATTAGCCTCAAAAAACAAGTAGCTTACTTCAGGAGAGAGTTAGTCAGTGTCCAAGTCTCTAAGCAGCCCAGTGAGTTAAGACTTCTCATTGAAGATTCAGTGTCTGAACATTTGAAAATAGACTGTAAAATAGGAAAGAAAAAAAAATCAAAAAGAAAAAGGATAAGGCTACTTCCTCATACGCTGACAGCTTTTTTACGTTTGGATGCTAGAAAATAAGTGACTTATTCCCATCCCTACTGAAGTTACTGGAAAAATTCTGATTGTCTCCAGAAGGAAGGAGCAACCACTGTGGGTTTCTGAGGATGAGAGTCAAACATTACTATACAGAAATGTGGGTCATCATGGAAAAAGACCAAAGCAACTGAATCAAGAGCGCAGAGATGCTTTGGCACTAATTTCTCCATAAAACCCTGAATTCTGCACTGTAACTTTTCTCTTGAAATCCATCCAGTTCAAAGCCTGACCATCACAATGGGACCTTACGGGCAGATAATTTAACATTTGAGTATTTTCATGGGGTGCCTGATGTCTGTCTTCTTTCCAAAATAAATCAGCTAAATCCAAGTAATTAGTACTTTTGAATGAGGAGGAGATGTTCCAAAATGGACATCCTATTTCACTATGCCCAAAAGCCATATTGCTGTGACATTGTACACTATCCTCCCACAACCACCCCCTAAAAATAATGCTGTGCATACTGCAAAAACGAATAAGGCCTTAACTTCTTGTAATCCTGCTTCTACAATCGCTATGGCTGATGATGATAAAGTGCATCTTGCTTCTTAGGAAAGCTGTGAAGCATTTCTGTGTTGCACTGACACTCTTGACAGTTGCTTCTAACCAGGAAAGTAAAACACTTCCTTCTGGCACCGTGAGTAACTCGGTCCAATGAGAGGAACATAAACTTCTCTAAGCCATTGACAACTGAAGCAGACACTAGAGTTTCTCTCTGCTTTTGGACAACAATCATCTATGTTGAAATAATGATTTCTTTTTAGGCTGCACATACTGGCTTCTCAAAATTCCCCAGTAAATACTTCTACTCACTGCTTAAAGGAGGATATAAACTCAAAATGCATTAAGTGGAAATGCTTCTATTTGCTTATGTGAGAAAATAACACGTAATTTCAAGTACTTACTCTCCCTAAAGATAATTTATTTTAAAATTTAAATTACCAAAGGATAAACAAAATCCAGAGTGCGCTATTTCATTATTTTTTATTTTATGTAGACTTTAAATATTAAGAGCCAATCTTAATATCAAAATTACACATGGATAACAGGTTCTTTTCTGTGTTATAAATCATGTTAAAACCCCATTTGCTCATGGGCTCTTCCATTGCCTGTCAAAAGCACTATTCTGTGGAAGTTGTATTCTTGAAACATTTTTATTGCAGGAAAAAAAAATGCTGGACCTTAAAAAAAAAATTTCTGAGCTTGAATAGAAACATTCAGACCTACCACCATTTAGAAGATATTTTTACTGAAGAAATACTTAGTAGCAAATCAGCTATTAATGCAATGGAAATAAAGACTTCCATTTGTTTCAGTACAGCATTCAATAATTAGCTTTTAAATCTTTCAAGGCAAAATTTTTCTCATCTTAATGAAATTACTGTAGTTGCTACATTACCCACATTATAATGGAATTTCATTTACAATTTGTATCATCAGTACCAGAAAAGGTTTTATTACTTAAAGGTCAGTTACTTCCAAATTTTCTTCATCCATATAAAGAATTAATTAGAAATAATCTGAGGTCTGTTACAATTTCAAGACCTAGAAATATCTTATGGTGCCTGAAACTTAATGAATGAATTATTATTTTCTTTGGGTAGATGTCCTGGATAGACTTAAAACAAAGTTGTTTTAACAGAAAATAGTTTATTCCTGTATACATCAAAATTTATATTTGTCAAGTTTGTATTTACTGTTTTGTGCCTGGTGGAAGATACTGATAGGCCAGAGGCAGAATTAATATTAGTTAACATTAGATAGATTGTTATCACATCTGCAGGAACAGACTGTGATGAAGGTATTTTTGAACACCCTCATATCACCATATATAGCATATACCATCAATATCCTCATTTTGGATATTTTTCAGTCCTGAAATTAGAGAAATCTAAAATTTAAGACAAGCTTCCAGTACTAAATGATTAAAAGTCAAATTTTTGAAAAGTTTTCTCCTTATGCTAAATTTTCCTAAATATTTATTCCTCTTCCTCAACTACTGGATTGTACGCTAAAATGGCCTTTAGATCACGGTGTCAGGAGACTTTGAGGCAAACCTTCAAAAGGAGAAACATAATAACGCAGGAATAAATGTACATGCACATTGGGTGTCATTTTATGAGTTGTCCATAAACGGTCCTTCAAGGCACAACCAGAAATACCAGAGTTCTTATTCTTTGACAACAGAATCTGATTCCTGAAGAGAAAACAGGGTTTTCTTCACTGATTCAAAAATGTAAGAGATGGACTGAGTATTTTTAGCCACATGAGATACAGATACTTACAGTCTGCATTTAGTTTCATACACTGCTAATCATTATCACTGATGGTGTTTGACTGTGAAATAATAATGAAGATAACTGTATATTGAAGAGACAGTAGGACCAGATGCACTCTGAAGAAATTAATAAACATTTAGAGTCTAAATAAAATGCTTTATTAAAATGAAGCCAATTTCTGTTGGATTGCCAGGCTGTGAATAACTGCTGAATAACATAAAGACTAAAACACATGGTGATGGACAGATGAGAAATGCAGACGTAATTGATAAAAAGTAAGTAATCTTGGTACTTGCTATGCACTGTCTGAAAATTCCACATCTTTAATGCACAGCAATCTATTTTGCAAGTCTACACTTTGGGGTTATTACTTGGATTTCACCAATCATAGTCAGTAAACACATCAGACAGGTTAAGGCAAAGAAGATCCTACAAAGCCAGTCCTTGGTGCACGGCCCTGAAACTTCACATTTACATACAAGCACAAGGAAAACATGAGGGCCTTTCTCAGGTAGACTGCTATTTCATGATGCTATTGTATCACTAAATAGCTTCAAGGAGGATTAGGATCTTATAAAGGAAGACCACAGCATTTCCTAAATTTCCAACCCAGTCCTACATCTCCAAGAGATGCACAGGAGACACAAACAGACACAAGCTTTCTGAAAAGTGGCAAGCATAAGTTTTTTCTCCTCTTTTAAACTTTCTGCTCATGGGGAAGAAAGTGATGTGCATTTTCTATTAAGTATACAGATCTAACAGTTCCTTTAAAAATGAAGGATATTTAAAGTCCAGTAACACTCTTTGATAACAGTAGAATTCTCACAGTTTGGAAAATAATTTCACATCACAAAAATTCAGAACACATGATTTCAGATTTTACCATTAGCAGCAGATTTAGTCCTACCAAGGAATCCATAAAGTATGGCAGCATCAGAGATCCTCATCATACGTGAAGTTAAAATATTTATTTTAAAACTTTGTATCATACCTCCCAGATGCTTATTTTAGATGGTTTTGTAGTTGTTAATATTTTTTTAAACCATGCTGACATTCTGGGGCATAACATGACATCCATTTTAAATTTATTTACAAAAAAATCCTATATTCCTCCTTTTTTAGCTACCTTAGTTTTATGTTTTGCAGATGCTTTGCCAGATTGAAGCTCATGAAGGCAACTTTCAAAAGATTAAATGACAAAAGATTTTATTCAAACTTTCATACATATTTTTTGCGCTAGATTCCCTATAATTTATTAAATTTTGCTCCATTCTAAATATATGAAAAATTAAAATGGCAAATACTCACTTGTTCTTTATCTGAACGAGTATCAGAAATGTAATTAATTTCATGGATATATGTAGGAATAGATTATACTACCTTATTGCCTTGGGTGGCATGAAAGATCCAAGAACATAATCATTTTATCTTAAAAAACTTAGCATGTTTTTACATACTCACATTTTTGTTAAGAAAATAGATATTTGCTACACATCTGAAGGTAGGGAACTTCTTAGGATACTCACAAGCATATTTTGCATAGTTTTAACAACTGTAATGAACTAGACAATATTAACCGTCTAGCATTAAACAGTCATTACTGAATGCCTGAGTAGTTTTAATCTGTTTAAGAATCACTGCATAATGGCATAAACTCAACGTTCACCATCTAGATTCTTTTTTTCCCATGTTGGTCAAAGCTTAATGGACTTGCATGCAGCTAATGAGGAGGAAAAACATCCAAAGGACTTAGATGTAATAACTGAATTGCGCACTAGGTTTAAACAAACATGGAAACAAACATTTGGTAACCTATCTGTTGAACAGTTTTAAATATGCTTAGCCACAGCAACACACACCAAATTACTGCTTGTCTATGGAGCTCAAGAATACAGCAGGAATTGTAATTTAACATTGCCATAAAAGGGAGCAATGCATTAGTCTGGTCTGATGTGCTAGTTTGCCCTGTGTTGACTTACAGTGCTACATTTGTGCCAGATGGAAAAGACATAGATTGCAGCTGGAGTATGTGACAAATTTCTTCCTAGAGTACAAACCACCTGAGTGATTTATTTATATTTAACTATTTGAATCATGAAATGACAAGAATTGGAAGAGACCTTAAAGACCTTGTTCCAACCCCTCTGCCATGGAGAGGGTTGCCACCCACTAGATCAGGCTGCCCATAGCCCCATCCAACTTGGCATTGAATACCTCCCAGGATGGGGCATCCACAGCATCTCTGAGCAGCCTGTTCCAGTTCCTCAGCACCTTCTCAGTGTAGAATTTCCTCCTACTAAATTGGCTAATTTAAATCTCCTTTCTTTTAGTTTAAGATGTTTTAGTTCTTGTCTTATCGCTATTAGACCATGTAAAAAATCGGTCCTCCCATTTAAAAGATCCCTTCAAGTGCTGGAACGCTGTAATAAGGTCTCCCCAGAGCCTTCTCCAAGCTAAACAAGCCCAGCTTCCTCAACCATTCTTCATTTGAGAGATGCTCCAGCCTTCTGATCATTTTCATGTCCCTCCTGTGAACCTGCTCCAACAGCTCCTGCTCCATGTTCTTCTTGTGCTGACAGCCCCAGGCCTAGACACAGTACTCCATTTGGGACCTCAAAAGGGGAGAGTAGAGAGGGAACAATCATGCCCTGCTGGCCTTCCAGGCTGCAAGCACACACTGCTGGCCCATGTCAATCTTTTCATCCCAAAGGACACCTGAGTCCTTCTCACCAGGTTCTCAAGTTCTTCTCTCAGTCTGCAGAAATATCTGGGATTGCCCTGAGCCAAGTGCAACACCTTGCATTTGAACTTACTGAATCTAATTAGGTTCACATGCGCCCACTTTTCAAGCTTATCCAGGTCCATTTGGATAGCATCCCTTCCTTTCATAGGGTCAGCTGTACCACTCAGCCCCCGCTTGGTCATAAAGCCTGACCTCAATGCTCTGGCTACGGCCATCTAACCAATTTCTTATGCACCAAATAGCTCACATCTTCCCAATTTAGAGCTAAGAACGTGATGCGGGAATATATCAAAGGGCTTGCAGAAGTCCGGGTAGATAATATCAGTTGCTCTTCCTTTGTCTACTGATGCTGTCACTACATCAAAGAAGACCAACAAACTGGCCAGGCACAATTTGCCATTGGTGAAGTTGAGCTGGCTGTTTCAGATCACCTCCTCATCTTACATGTGCCATGACACACTTTCTTCCAGGAAGACCTGTTCCCTGATCTTCCCAGGTAGACATGAAGCTCACCAGCCTGAAGTTTGCCAGATCTTTCTTTTTCCCTTTCTTAAAAATGGAAGTGACGTTCCCCTTTTTTACAGTCACTGTAGACTTCACCTGACAGCCATGACTTTCAAATATGATGGAGAGCAGCTTGGCAATTACATCAGCCAGTTCCTTCAGGAACCTGGGAAGCATGTCATCACGCCCCATAGACTTATATACATTCAGTCCCATGAGATGGTCTTGAACAGTGGAAAGGATTTTTGCTCTCCAACCCCTGCTTAGACATTCAGAGATTCAATAGATGTCCTTTGAGGGGCAGAGGGGTACCCTAAGACAATTTTGGAGAATTTTGAGTCTTTTTAACAGCTTCATTCTGCCAATAACAGCCAATATTCAGTCTACCAAATTGCTAGAGCGGGGAAAGGGGGATTCTTCACTCAAGAAGACACTGAAGAATTTGTACACTAGGTAGATGGAAAAAAAAACAGTGGGGTGATTCAGGTAGTTTTCTTCACACGCTAGCAAGGAATTGATTTATTTATGTTTGCTTTGATGGGCTCAAGGCTTATAAGCCTAACTCTCCCTCTCTCTAGAAGTATTAAATCAGAGCATTTAAATAAGTTTTAGTGAAATCAAACAGATGATTCATTGATTCAAAAATCAATGAATATAAATTTTAACCATGAATAAAGGTCAAAGAGGCTGAAACGCGTTTTGAGGCAGCTGGGACCAAGGTTATTTTACTGTCTGGACGTAACTTAAATCACCTCTACCTGTGCATAAAGAAATAATAAGAATGAGAGGTGGCCATCTACATCACAGATACATTGGCCATAGGTGATATACATAATTTTTGTGCTTTTCATTAAAAGCAGAGTGATTTAAAAAGACCCTTATTTACCCTAATAAAATTATCATTAGGGAATGAATGTATATCAAAAAGTCCATATAAATAAGAAACAGAAAGAAGAATAATGAATGAAAATGCAACAGCCATATGGGGGGCATTACAGAATATTTTATGAAATTTGTAAACTTAGAAGGTCAGGTTCTTGCAATGAGAGACAGCAATATACCTGAAATACAGATGACTAATACTTGCACTTTATAAACAACTACAGAAAAATACTGTATTAAAAGCAGATGTAAAAAGATTCAGAAGTTAAAAACAACTAAATTTGTTCACAGAAATCTAGAAGCTATGATCGTCTATTTGAAAAATGCAATTTTTTCTGTATGATTTGTTGTTTATTAAATAAACACTATAGAAGACCTGACACTATGAAAAATAAATAATCGCTTAACTGTCAATGGAAACTAGGTGAAAAAAAGCTGGTAAACTAATTCAATTGAGTGTTCTTTTAAAAGAAAAAAAGTCAAATTCTTCTTAATGAAAAATTAAGGCAGGAGAGATAGTGACTAACAGAATTAAGTTACTCCAGCTTTATCATATAATATAGGTGACCTCCTTCAATCACAGTTCATCAGCATATAAAAGTTATAACTATCTTCTTGTGACCCACTTGGAATGAAGTTATTACAAGCCTGATGAGAAGCAGCTGAAGGAGCTGGGATTGTTCAGTCTGGAGAAGAGGAGGCTCAGGGGAGACCTCATCGCTGTCTGTAATTACCTGAAGGAAGGCTGTAGTTAGCTGGAGGTCGGCCTCTTCTCTCACGTTAAGCAGTGATAGGATGAGAGGGAATGGCATCAAGTTGTGCCAGGGGAGATCCAGGTTGGATGTTAGGAAGTACTTCTGGAAGAGAGCGGTCAGGTGCTAGAATGGGCTGCCTAGGGAGGTGGTAGACTGTCCCTGGAGGTGTTCAACAAATGTTTAGATGTTGTACTGAGGGACATGGTTTAGTGGGAAATACCGATGATAGGTGGATGGTTGGACTGGATGATCTTCGAGGTCTTTTCCAACCTTGGTGATTCTATGAAAGCCACTGTGCATCTGATGTACTGTTCTGAGTATTCAATCAGAAAACACAAAAGAGATTTAACAGTCTTAAAATCACTCACTAGCCCTTCGTGCATCAGTCAAGCACTCTGATTCTCTAAATCACTAATTTATACTAGGAGACATTACCTAGAGGTTCATTCAGTGCCTGCTACTACTGAAAGTGATAATCATTTGTGTAGCATTAGTCTTCAGTCCAATTAAGTTAATAAAAGATGATAATTAACTGCATTAAGCAGACACGTTGGAATACTAGAAGTATTTTACACTCTGATTAAAAATCTTTCATTTTTAGGGCTCACTAGATTCGCCTCCAGCCCTGAGTTTCCAGCACTTATTATTACCTTTGACCTAGGGTATTCTTTATCTGTTTTATACCTAGGGAATGAAATGCTGCAGCATTACTATCCACTATGCTAAACATAACATTTTGGCAACAAGTCTATAATAGAGAAGTGATAGAAAAATCTTACAAGACGACTCACTGTCCTCACTGGACATAATCTGAAACACTGACATACAGCTTTAACTGCAAGTGAGGACAAGTCTTCAAATTAGCAATTAAAGGGGAAAAAAATAAACAGCTATAAGAAAAGCAGGCAAGGGAGTTATTAGATATTTACAAATGATAGTTAAATTAACAACAGAACAAATCATGAGATCAATTGCCCAGGTAGAATCATTGCGAACCACCAATATTTTTGATTACCTTTTCATACTTTGACATTTCTTTTTTCAGTGCTTATGCAAATGCACCAGCAGGTTTTTTTCCCCCAGCTAGTAAACTAAGGAATGAAATCCTTTCTATGACAAACAGTAGTCACTGGTGGCTTTTGTTCATGTAATGCTAAAATCAGAGCTTCAACTGCATCCAGTTTTCTTGAGATTTCTCTTTTACAGAGCTGAATTCAGAGTTTTGTGCTCTTGGAAAGGCATATCATAATCTGCAGCAGCCCAAAGTTCTGGGAATAAGTAAAGAATTAAATGAACATGCAGAAAGCTTGCCCTTTGGATAGAGCAAAAATGACTCATTCAAAATTCTTTGTTTCTTTCATTCAGATATGTAGATAGATACCAGCCCATTCTGAAAAAAATGACAATAAATTGGGCAATAAGTATTCCTGCAAAGACAGAATATTTGCCCCTTTAAACTGCTCATGTGAGAAATGTAAAAAAATAAACCAAACCAAGGCAATGTTTAAAAAAACTTGAAGTCAAAGTAGTTTGTTTCTGAAGTTATTGAAGGGTCTACTTGAAACCCTTCCCAATTTTTAATTGAAACAGCTATTAATTTCCTAAATATGTTGTATTTGGTGACAATAAATATTCTTTTTGCAAAAAAAAAGTGTCATATAAACATGGTTCTGCTTGTTAGTTCCACTGAATGTAAAGATTTGTAGGAAGTCATCTGCTCTATAATTTCATTTGAAGCAGTAAAGAAGATACTGAATTCCTTCCAAATATTTGAATGTAGACCTAATGCATTTATTCATTTAGCTACTCAATCTGAAGTATTTTTGATTACTCCATCTCTAAACAAGAGTTTACAAAAAGCCACACAAAGGCCAATTTCAGAAACTGACCGAAGACATTCAGCCCAACAGTATTTCAAAAACAGTTATCAGGAAACTGAGCCATTATTGGAGACTAACTAATTATTCTTCCTCTCTCTGCACAGTCCTTCACTCTGTGAGGGCAGCCTTTGAAAGTAATTGAATAAAATAGAATAAAATTGGTATGCTGAAAAACTATTAAGAATTGCATGTTTTTGTCCAAAAGCCATGTGAGTGTGTACACTAATGTAACATCATTATATGTCATTCTCTATTGATTTCTCTGTAGAAACCAATTACTCAGTATGACAGTCACATCAATACTGCTATTTTTATTGTTACTGTGGAAAAACAACAGTTGCAACAGAATTAGATGCACCAGTGATAACACAATAGCAAAGATTTGTTATTTGCTGTAAACAATCATGCTATTCTTGATAGAAAAGGAGGATGCAAGGTGGAGGGACAGAGAGTCTTGCAAGGTCCTTCAAGATAGGAATTCCTACTCTCCTGCACTAAAGACAATAAAGTGTTACAGGAGCTGCAGCAGAGAGCTCAGGAAGAGCAATGAAATCAAAGCCTGGTCTCCCTTGGCGAGCATTTTCTATATAAATGTGTAAGTAAAAAATTCACTTTTTGCTCTGCCCACTGTATATAGGGAGCTTCATACCCATTTGCTTCATACCCTCCAACATGTTGCTACACACTGACAATACCTCTGCCTATTATTTTAGATCCCTTTCTACTACAACTGAAAAAAACTGAAGTCCTTTGAGAGGGTTAATGTACAAGAACAGTGACTTTCAGTACATAATTTCTGGGAAGTACTGCCTCTTTATTTCTTCATTGAAACTATCCTTAAATACAAATGCCAAATAAAGAGTTCAAGTTAAAGATCCAGTGTAGTAGAGCAGAAATGCTTTTCACTACAACTTATGGTTTCAAAAGTTAGTTCATCAAAATTAAATCAACTGCTTACGGTCTGGTAAGATTACTTGCTTACTTGTAAGGATCAGTTTTAGTTGCTGAGAGCAACATTAATTATGTACCAGTTGTTCTCTGTGCAATATTTTTGAATAAGTAATAGTGATAAATGTCTCACATGCTACCACATTAAATATAAGAGGCTCATAACTGTAAGTTTACTTAAGACACACAAAAAAACACATACTAAAAACTCTTTGTAATGTGCATTAAATAAAGAGTAAATACAGCCTCGGAGTATCCATGTCAACTACTCCTGATAAGAGAAGGTTATCAGGAGTAGTCAGCACAGATACATTAAGAGGAAAATCATGCTTGACCAACCTGGCTGCCTTCTATGATGTCATCATCGGCTGGGTAGATGTGGGGAAGGGCAAAGGATGTTGTATACCTTGACTTCAGCAAGGCATTTGACACCATCTCCTACCACATCTTTATTAAGAAACTTTGAAAGTGTGGAATAGATGAGAGGATGGTGACATGGGTTGAGAACTGGCTAACTGGCAGAGCTCAGAGGGTTGTCAACAGTGTTACAGCCTGGTTGGAAGCCCATAACTAGCAGAGTTCTCCATGGATCGGTGTTGGGCCTGGTCTGGTTCAACATCTTCATCAGCGACCTGGATGAAGGTACAGAGTCCACCCTCAGCAAGCTTACTGATGATACAAAGCTGGGAGAGGCTGACACACCAGAAGGCTGTGCTAACATTCAAGAAGACCAGGACAGTCTGGAGAGTTGGGCAGGGAGGCACCTGATGAGGTTTAACAAGAGCAAGTATAGAGTCTTGCACCTGGGGAGGAATAACTGCATGCATCAGTACAGGTTGGGGGATGACCTGCTGGAGATAAGCTCTGAAAGAAGAACCCGGATGTTCTGGTGGACAACAGGTTGGTCATGAGCCAGCAGTGTGCCCTTGTAGCCAAGAAGGCCAATGGTATCCTGAGGTGCCTTAAAAAGAGTGTTACCAGCTGATTAAGGGAGGCGATCCTCCTCCCTCAGCTCTGTCCTGTTGAGGCCACATTTAAAATGCTATGTTCAGTTCTGGGCTCCACAGTTCAAAAAAGACTGGGATCTACTAGGAGTCTAGCAGAGGGCCACAAGAAGATCAAGGGTTTGGAGCATTTCCCATGAGGAAAGACTGAGTAACCCAAGTCTGTTCAGCCTGGGGAAAAGAAGACTAAGGGGTTGGGGGGATCTGGTCAATGTTTATAAATATCTAAAGGGTGATGAGAGGCAAATGGATGAGGCTGGACTCCTCTTGGTGGTGTGTAGCAATAGGACAAGGCATAATGGCCTAAAACCTGAGCATAGAAAGTTCCTTACAAACGTGCAGAAGTTCTTCACTGTAAGGGCGATGGAGCACTGGAACAGGTTGCCTAGGGAAGTCATGGAGTCTCCTACAGAGATATTCAAGACCCACCTGGATGCTTATCTGTGTGACCTATTCTAGGGTACCTGCTTTAGCAGAGGGGCTGGACTTGATCTCTTGAGGTCCCTTTCAACCTCTGCAATTCTGTGATTCTGTAAAGACAATCATAATTGTATGCATTATACTTTTCAAAAGTAATAAACATACCGATCAAGGTACAACTTCAGATTTTGCTTTATAAAAGTCACCTATTACTTTTGTTGCCACTAAAAATTTAGAAGCTTGGAGGTATATTTACTTTGTATGTTACACGGAATTGTACAGCTACTACTTAATAAAGCACTTTGTACTTACGCATTTGCATTGTAATTATTCCTTTTTATAACCTACGGCCTGATTTATAATTCTTACCATCTTTTCAGTAATATTCCACAATCTCTATTTTTCCTACTAGTTATATGTTTTGTCTTGACACTAGAGACAATTATATTCTGCCAAATGTAGCTAGTTTTTTTTTATGGTTTTCTTTGTTTTATCACCTTCTTTTTAACAGGATCATTTCCATCCATCCTTGTTTAAGTTGTAGATAAATTTGTGGACTACACAAGTAAACAATACGCAAATTCTCAATTGTCCATGTGTGTAAATAAGCCCAACAGAAATTTAACACATAGCTTTTGCTAGGAGAATGCATATTCCTTTTGTTTTCTATTCTCTTTCATCCTAGTAGCTTTTGCTTTGAAAATCCACGTTTCCAGGCAATAACAAGGGCATAAAGTTATTTTCTACATATTGTGCAGTTCTAGCAGTCTTTGTTTCTCTTAAGCATCTCTGCTGAAAAGGGTGCATAAGCATTTTCTGATTACACATCAAACTGTTAAGTAGTTCTAATACATGGAAAAGCCACAATGCTGTGTGTTACTGTGTACCAAGGTGCTAAGTCTTCTTCATTAGCTCCCTGTCCAACACAGATCCTACTGACACTGTTAGGAGCTTCTCACTACTTTTTCAAGTACTAAGCAAAAACAAGAGAAACAAAAATGAAAATCTACTGGTACACGGGAAATAACAGGGGATAATTTTATCTTTTACATAAGGCTCAGTAAGTGCACAGTGCTGCTGTATTCATTACAGCTCTTCCAACTGTTGATCTGAAAGGCTACACCTGCCTCCTTGTCCTTCTCTTCCTCCCAGCAGGCTGCTCTCAGCCTTCCTGATCCTCAGTGTCCAAAAACAGTGGAACCTCACTGAGTAAAAGGAATTCCATCCTTTTTGAAAATTGCGCTTCCTTCTGTTGCCTCCTTTCCTCTTGTTCTCACAAAGACAGTTTTCTAATTCATTAATATCCATGGGATGAATTGGCTAACACTCTGAGACACGTTTCAGTTTAAGGAAAGTGGGAGGCAAGTTGGGTCTGGCTCTGGTTGGCCTGGCACCAAGGCAGTATTGGAGCTGCTTGCAAGCGAATTGTAGAAGGCCAGAAGCAGCAGCTTCAGCTGTGCCCCAAGAGGCACCTCACAGATTTAGATGCAGAACAAGCAATGAGATTTCACCTTTCATCCCTTTGCTCCAACAGAATAGGGTGCAGAAATACTCTAGATCAGATCATCAAGAGAATATGTTTTAAGTATAGTCAAAGCAATATGCCAATACACAGACCATCCTCCCCTCCCACTGTATCAGAAAGGAAAGGAGTATTTTTAACTGTTAGATCTATTATCTTGAGACATGTAACGGACATTAAAAAAACCACTTACTATTGAAATCTTGAGTTAAATATTTGGGATTAAGCTTCTAAGGACTTCCCCTTATCTCCTAAGTATCCTCGTATTAATTCTAAATTGAGATCAAATCTGCCTTTTTGCAAGGTACTAGGCTTTATGTAATTCACTTGAAGTAAGAAGAAACTCTCTAGCCTTTCTAATTTCATAATGAAGTAGGATGATATAATCCTGTAAGATAACAAAATTTGTGTGTCCTATAATAGGATGCTCAATTCCTTGTTCAGATATGAATCTAATCACTTCTTCCCCATGAAGTGAGAGGATCCTCAGCTCAAACACTCCTGGCAGACCTCTCTCTGTATTTCAGGCTGCCTGCTTATTGAATGACCAGTCCTAGGATTCTGCATTAAGGAGGGGGTCAGTTCAACAGTTTTCATACTGCAACCTCAACAATTCCACCCTAAGACTCAGACTTGCAGAAAAATCAGGTGAAAAGATATTCTTATACATTTATTGGATTATACAACTTTCAGAAATATGTGAACTTCCTTTTTTTTTTTTAAAAAAAAAAAACATGACAGCTTCAAATCAGTAGTTTCATTCAAATTTGACTGAGCTTGAGTGGTAAAAATATGCAAGATGCACTCATTACTTTTTGCCCTTTAAATACTTATCTGTAAGTCTACACATTGCTTAGATATAGCACTACTTTTTCCCCCACTCATAAACGCACCTTTTTAGCCCTTGGAGAAATCCTCATAACTGAGTTCAGATGACAAAGTGTTGAAGCACTTATCAGTTAGCAAGGAAATATGACTGTCAAGTATTGCACTATTAACAAGTATTTCAGAACTCATAACATAGTGAGATCTCATCTCCATAAATTTAGCCATCAAAAATACATTCGTATAGCTTCTGTATAGTTTCTGATGTTGAAGAAGATTTTAAGAGTTAATGAGAACAGCATGGCCACTATAAATGTTTAAATCAACTATAAGCAAAGATACGATGATCCCAAGAGGAAATGAGTGATTTTTACCTGAAAAGCTCAAGATTTTACATGAATGCTATGTGAGTATTGCATAATCATATTCTCTGTTTATTGCTTAACATCTTTTTGTATTGTACTTTGTATGACATAATACAAGGAGCTATAATGAATTAGTTACGATAGAAGATTTCAAACAAAGTGGAACATGTGAAGATCTAAAATCAAGTATCATCTTTGACTGACTTTATTATTCTTTTCTGTACTCTTTGCTTGTTCTCTCCTTTCCTCCTAACATCTGTTTTCACTCTAATCCTTCTTTCCTTTGATTTTTGTTCTTTTCTCTCTTTCATTCTCTTCTCTTGCTATTTCCTGCTGGCCCTATCTGATGCAAATATCCTCTGCCTTCTTCAGCCCATAATTTGGGCCCAGCAAGAGAGCAAAACCATCTCATGCAGGTAAGACCTGAGGGCAAAAAACCACTTTTTTCTCCTCAGTCTAAGTGAATTCATAACTTTTCAAAGACGATATTTTTTTAAATTCACTATTTTAACAGAGGAAAGATGCATCTATTTGCTGCTTAGCAGTAACGTGCTTCAGAACCACCAATCAAGCAGTGTGATTCTAGAGCCCATGTCTGATAGAGTGCAATTTAAATCATAATTCACAGGAAGCTATGTACTAGGTTTGAACAGAAACATACTATTAGCAGAGCATCAGTGGCTTGCTAAACATTGAGTTTAGTCTTTTTTTGGATGCATATACTATTTGTTACAGGTACAAATTCTAGAGAACTTATACATGAACTTAAGACCTATTACATTCACTGGTCACCACTTGCAAGTATTGCAGTTTTGTGTTGGATTGAATTAGTGACAAAAACATATAAAACCCCTGTGGGACACTGGAACAATTTTTTCCCTCAAAGGTCATTCAGCAGCACCCATCTGAGACATAACCTGCTCTGCAAGCTTTTGGGGTGAATTTTTACCACGAGCTCAGCAGTAAGATAAACATATATGGCTAGGCAACCAAGAGAAACATTTTCCAGGTGCTGTTACTGCTGGGCATTCAGGCTGATTTAGGGGGTCATCTCAGAGGAGAGGACCACCATGCAGTCAATGCGCATTCCTAGCAGCCTACCACGTGACAGTTGCATGATCAAGTGCCGACTACCTAACAAGAGGGGCATGTACTACAGACATGCTGTTGCATCTGATGAACAAAACATAAGTACCCCTGACAACTACCGTTGCCCGTGACAACTAAAGCAAGCCCTGACAAACCAATCAGAAGTGCCCCTGACAACTAACTGCTGCCCCAAAAACCAAAACGACTCTATGAAAAGGATACAAACCTGAAGAGTTCTGAAGTAGAATGGGTACCCACCTCCACCAAACTGCAGCCATGCAGGTCAACAAGACATCGCTGACCAACTTGCTGTTGCCCTATGGACCAACGAGACATCGCTGGATCCCTGGAGGTGACTACCCCCACTTCATAAATTATTAGGTAGGATTTCTCTCTTTACTATCCCCACTTTCCCTGCATTCCCTAGCTGCTTAAATTTGTAATAAATCAATTGACAGTATTTGGCCTCTTTTGTTGCCTTAGTCTTCCTTTGGGTATATACATGTTGAACCGTCTACTCCAATAATAGGATTGAGACTCCTCTGATTTTATGCAATACACAGTTAAACTGAAACATTTTCCTCCAGCAAAACCTCTCATAGACCTCAAAGAGTAGGTACAGGAGATAAAAATGCTGAAATATGCCATTCCAATTTGCATAATATTGAAGGAAACAAATGAGCAGACACTTTATCCACTTCTGTACTTTGAACAGAAGCTTTCACCTTGTTAAATGAATAATAGTTCTGATGAGACTGCCTAATACCACTGCCTAATACCAATTTTCTCCAATGTTTTGGAATAGTTTTTTTCTTTTTTATTATTATACTGCTTTTACTGCCCACAAATTTTCAAAAATTTAAGAATCCCTTGTGCATATGTACCACATTAACAGACTTTGAACAGTATCTGCTCTCAGTACAACACAGAATAAAGCAGACGAAAAACTGCTAGACAGGAAATGAAGTCAGAAGTACAATATCTTTATCACCTCCTAATTTAGCAATTTGTAGCAGTCTGTAAGCCAACCACCACAGCTCAGTTTCCAAGTTTTCAAAACATACATAGGCTAATAATAATTTCTCATTATTTTCAGATTACCCATTACATTGTACTTGGTTTAAACATCTACTTGGAGAAATGGATCATGTATCATTTCATACAAAATGAAATTCTGATACCCTTTAAGCACTGGAGGGAATCACATTTACAAACAAATATGAATGTATGTGCAGTTTATCATTGTAGCAAAAGAACTCCCTTTCTTAATGTGTTCTTTATTGTGGTATCTCATACTATAAGGCGTAAGTGAAAGTGATGAAATAAGTATTTTACTTTTAAAGTTTCCTTTTGAAATTAAGGAATAATGAAGAGTCATTTCAAAGAAAATCAGCACAGAAAACGTTCACAGTTCTCTTTGTGAAAAGAAGCTGTTTGAAACCTTAAGATGTTTATAAAATAATCAACTTCAATTTTTCATCTGTAGATTTTTCTGAGCTAATAATAAAGCAACTCCAACAGATTGTCTAGGTGAAATTAAATAGAAGATTATATACAATTGTATATATTTAAATGAATTATAGAAAAGGAGAAAAAAAACAAACACTTCAAATGGACCTGCTTGGAGCTTCTTTGTTACATTACCTGTTGCAAAGAAAATGAAATTACAAATTAGTGTTTTAACACATAAAATGTCTTTTAGGAATAGCTTGCAAATTGCTGGCTGTCAAATATAAAAGAATGCGTACTTTTACGTCAAATTTTCCAAATCTTTGAGAGAACTCTCAAGAAAGAGATGATCATTATTATAGTAAAAGCACAGAATCCTATGTAATATTACTTCCTTTTAATGGATTGACATCGCATTTTTTTTTGTGATCAAACATACCAGACCACTTTCCTTGTAAAATTATGCATATTGCTGTTTCTAGATATCTCTGAACCACAATCTAATGTATTTTATCTCAAATTTAACAAAATGATTTGAGTTCCAAAGTACACACTGTATATCCGAGTGCTGAGATACAAGTATGCAGACACATACATGTTTTACTTCTATCATTGAAGAAATCCAGTCATCTCTTTTCCCATGCTGGCTGGCTTCACTACTTGAGGACGAAGCCAGATACTACCATGATCAGTTAAATGCAAGACTTGAATCTCAACTCAATCAAGATATTGAAAATAAGTAACCAGGATGCTAGAAAGCTAAGAATTTTTTTTTTTTTTTTGAATTGTCTAAGATCTAGTCTGAAGAAAACCACAGATTTTCTTGAAGTCATTGCATGGTTGACCTTAGGTACTCTCAACTACAGAAAATCACTTTAATGACTGTGGTTCCTTGGCTTTAAAAAAAAAAAAAAACAACCTCTCTCTGTCACAGTCTGCATTTGTGTTAACATCAGCTACTAACACAGAGGGAAGTTACACACTTTGCCGTCTTTTTTGCTCTTTGATAAATACACCTATCAAGTATTTCTTGAGACATTAAGGAATTTGTAGGTGTGATTTGATCAGCCTCAAGTGTTGGTTAAAACACACACGTCATCTTCCATAAATTTCAGAGAACTGTGGGATCTCTGAAACACCTGTCCACTGTAATATTATTTTCTTAGGCAGTCATAGTATTTTCTTTCATTCTACCATTTTCATATCATCTGGGTAATCCAATGCTGCCTCTCCTTAGTCCTTCTCACAGGTGGGCTATGACCAGTAGCCATGTCACTAACAGTTATTTCACCTCTCTTCGGTCAGAAGTCCTAGCAACAGTCACTCAGAGAGCAAGAAGTGGACTGATAAATGTTGTACAACAGCATAGAGCATTACTCCCAAAGAAGTTAAAATTATGCCTCTCAGAATAAAAAATAAAGCCAAATGGGAAAGCAAAAAAAAACCATACCTTACACTACTAGAGTCTTGCTCCTGACATCAGTCACAACAGTATTTGTCCCATAAAAAACAGATTTGCAACTTTAACCTCCGTGAAGGGCCAGTTCTGCAAGAAAGCAGCAGCAGTGTGTTCCTGAAGCCATATAGAAATGCTAATTAGACATTTCTCTTTTGGAATGTATAATGCTGGCTTCTCAAAAAAAAGAATCGCATT
The DNA here is from genome assembly GCF_002078875.1 of Numida meleagris. Taxonomy (NCBI): domain Eukaryota; kingdom Metazoa; phylum Chordata; class Aves; order Galliformes; family Numididae; genus Numida; species Numida meleagris. Next base: position 69,837,695 of record NC_034412.1, on the reverse strand, counting down.
TTTCCTGTACACACATTGGATGGGAGCTTTTCCAGTTCCCGCAGCCTATAAATAGACTGAAATTATATTTTCTGTTTCTGAGGCATAGAGGGAAAGGAATATTGCTCTGACAACATGAAACCTGTGTATCTGACTTTCAGCAACAACAATAGTGGAATTAGAATAAGCTGAGAATTTTGAGTTGCTCCAGTGCTGTCAGGCTGGTCACGGCAAAGCCAAGAATTGTGTTTCTCTGTGCACTTGTTGCGCTAATTACTGCATTAAATTGCAACAGTACCTTCTTGCTTAATTTGTTTGTTTTCCTCTATTCAGATAACAGTTGTCAGTTTTGGTAGTGTACTAGATCTTGAGTTCAATCTGAGCACTATTCATTTGTCAAAGATTCTTCCCACTTGACAGAGCTGTGAAAAATGCAATTATACAAAGCTGATTGAATTTATTTTTTTAAGAAGCAGAAACTGTCATATTTATTCACCCTGCATGTAGAAGCCTGCACACAATTATGTCAAAATATGAAGACATTACAGACAGACACTGGCAGAAATATTTTCAGGTCTTTAGCTTGTTCAGATAATGCCTGAATCACCAGTATAGTTTAGAAAGCATGAAAAATGAATGTATTCAAGCAGACTAAATTAACAGCTCTTTTCAAAAAGGATTGTAATGAAGTTTTCCTCTTTACCTGATCACTGTTACCTTAAAATGGCAAGGAGGCCATTCATCTTAAGCAGTAACTGTGGGAAATAAAGCCTGTTATCTTTATGGCTTCATATCTTACTTTCTTCAGCAAAAATAATGCAAACACATACACTGAGGACTAGAAAACAGAGGGGAGCCACATAAAAAGCCACTGAAGTTGATAAAAGCTTTAAAGGCTCTGTAGTTTTTTCTTTTCTACTTCTACCAGCTATAACACAAAGGAATGGGCATGACCTCCACGAAACCAGTGACCTCACAACTGCTAAAGCACTTTGAAAAGACACAACCTCTCTCCCATAACGGAAGGACCCACCAGAAAGATGAACTACACTTTCTTTTCTACTCACAGGACACAGAAAAGGGCTTCTTTCCAGCCACCAGAGCAAGCTGTCTCTGGAATTAGAAACATGGAAATAGGAACTGGCAGTTTCAGACTGTTCTAAGAGGAATCAGACTACACAACTTCTTTTACTGTCAGGTGGATCTCTCCTAATTCATCTTGCAAACTATATTCTATGTAATTAAAAGCTGAAAGAAAAGTAGAAGATGCTGTAAGGATGGAATTCAATCAATGTACATACAGTTTCTTGGTTTATATTAAAATGTTTTCTCTGTATGTATGTGCAAGATGGAATATGCAATATATGAATGCATTTTGTCTACAAATAAAGCTACACTAAACTTCTGAAACAAAACTGAAAACCAAAAATAAACCTTTATGATTTCAGATTAGGTTAGATTTGCAGCCTAAGGGTTGCCTGAGAAACTGAGAATCAAGTTTCGCTTGATTTCTCTCTGGAGAGAAACAGAGTTTCTAATTTGTGATTAATTTTGTGTCTGGTTTTCATTTTCATTGAAACAAATACATAATAAAACAAAGGGTGTTTAAGTAAGACTCCAGAAATCTTAAACTGGAGACACAAAAATAAAGATTTTTGCAGGTCTGTGAGGTAACATGCTGGTTAATATCCATCACTAATATCAGTTAGAGAGAAAAGCAGATACTCTTAGCATGTGGTTAATAGAGAGTCTTTAACTGCTGTCATAGAGAGGTCCCTAGAGAACAGAAAAGTCAATGTTTTCCTCTACTGATTGGCTGAAAAGTTTCAATGGTTGCAGAACTATTGCACTATAACAGGTAGGGATCCTCTAAAAAAAAAAAATCTATGAAGTGGCTTTGTTTCTTTCTCAGATAGTTAGTGTGCTTAATGTCTAATGTGGAGCCACGCTGCCCAGGTCCATGCCCAGAATTGTCCCTACTGTGCCAGAGGCCCTGTGTGGGGATATAGTGGCAAACCCCTACTAACTTCAGCAGCAGAGAAAAGCCTCTCATCTCCAGGACTGTAACACATGCCAAATATACTTCAGTTGCCTTCCCCCCCTTCCCCCTTTCTTTTTTCCAGTAGTATCACTCCCCAGCCACCAACTGAAGTGTGGTCCTAACAGAGGGCACTCAACCTTAATATATTAATGACCAACAGCCATAGCACTTGGCAGCTGCTCTGTCTCCTTAGCAGGGAAAGTGGCAACTCAATCACTGAGTAGCATATTTCTGTTCCTGACAAGAAGCTCTCTCTAATGCCATGGCAGCATTTTATAGCAGTTTTGTTTACTGAGCAATTCGATTAGAAACCAGATATATTTTGACACACTGGTGAAAGACTACAGTAAAGGATGAACTCAAACGCTGAAGCAAATTATGGGATGGAGATGAAGCCTAAGGAACTTAGAACTTGTTTTTCAGAGGTATTAGATGTTTGGAGCAGCATGAATACAAATGATGCCACATTCAACTTCCACTAAGCAGAAAAATCTGGAGATATTTGGACAATCATGAAAAATTTTTTCATATTGACATACACTAAAGCAAACTTTGAGAAATGGTAAGGCTGCAAAACCAGGCATTCAAAAGGTAAAAGATGCCATAATCAATGTATCAGTACAAATCCAGCTTTGTTTGGAATTTAAAAAGTGAAATCACACATCATTCTATAGCAGTTTTGAGATGCAAACAGAGTTTGGATCCAGAATTAAAACTTTAATATTAATTTCAGAAATATTTGTTGTGCAAGTATACGGGGGATTCTCTAGAAACTGCAGGTTGTCACTGTGAGCTAGCACAGGATGTCAAACAAGCAGCATTTGTACTAGGGTTTCAAAGATAAATGGCAAACAGCAAGAAAGTTATAGTTTTCACGCTCCTCAAAGTAGTCAGAATCAGTGTCCCCAAACCTCTCAATTCAACTCATACTTTCATTCTTCCATGTAACACATATCTATCTCAGCCTGCCTCATTTCAGTCTTGTTTTCAGCAGGTTCTGTTCAGGACCTCCTCACAACTCTCCTACCGTGTTCCAACCTCTTTAACCAAGAATGCCAAGATTTCTCCCTTCGACTTCACCTTTGTCTCTAGCCTCACCTAAGTAACCTCCACTCTACCATATTTCCCCTTCCAGTTTTCATCCCATTTCTCCCGTCACCATCTTCCTCCTAATTAGTACCATCAGGCTTTTCTGTCTCAGATCTGAAGTTATGTCTGAAGGAAAAAGTAGAAGAGTTCTAGGTTGATTTAGACCTGAAATCCACATTAAGCACATTTTATAACTACATTTCACTTTTGTAACAAGCATAGCTACAAATGAAGTCATAATTCCTAATGTAAAATCCGTAACATTAAGCACACTTGCATATTTTATATGAATGAAGTGAATGAATGAAGCAGTCTTCTCCCAGTATGTGCTTATGTTCAACTAAGAAGCATGCCACTAACAAAAATTAAGGTGAAACAAATAATGTCCTAATGCATCTTTTTGAGACACATTTTATTATTCCTCCTTTGATTTGTTTGCTTTGTTAAAACCATAGAGGGACTTTTTCTACTCTCAAAGCTGAGAATGACTTGGGAAAAAGCAATGGTTTGTTTTAACTTATTTAAATACTGGTAACAATAGGTCTGAGGTGACATATGTTTCCTGAAAAAAAAAAAAAGATTGTTGATGTTTTCAAATAGAAAAATGTCATTTAATTTCCTGCTAGAATATTTACATGCTTCAAAAAGTAGGTCAGTATTAACTTATAATTCTAGTTCAATTTTATTCTCAAATATCTGTACCTTAGTGTCTCCTTTTGCATCTCTGTCAGACACTTCCCAATCTAGTCTTAATGGAAAATCCCTCTTTTCCCTCTTCATTTAAGTTTAATCATTTTTTCCTCGCTGCCAACCCTCATTTTCTTGCTCAGACCAGTAATCATCACAACTCCACAGCAGCTCCTCTCTTTCTTTTCCTATTTAAGTCTCCCACCAGATTACATGAAGACAAGGAAATCAGGCACAATACAGACTAAGGAGATGTCCCCATTGTTATTTCTGTTACATTTCAGAAAATTCATACTAAAAGTAGAAAATTTGCCTCTGTACATTATCAGTGAGGCTAACATGCAAAGTTTCAAAGAAATTTAGACTAGAATTTTCGTATCATGTGCTGTGTGCATGAAGTCACACTTGACATGCTTAATACACCTGTAGGTTTTACTTCGTGTGTTCTAAATAGCGATATTGATTGTTCAAAAGGTTTTGATTTGTAAGCCTAGTGAGAGCAAAAAAAGTTTGAAGATATACATTTAAGTTACCAAATATAAATTTTTTCTCTCGAAAAAAATCAACACACCTGTTGATACATATGGATGAACATACACATCAGTATGAGAGGCATATCTGTAACAGATTAAAATAAGTTTGGCTCTGTTTGCCTAGAAACTTCAGTTCATCAGTGATATCCAAGGTACCTAGAGAAACTAGGGAAAAACATAGAAAAGATAATCCTGTATCAATTGACTATGATGAATGTTGGTTATGAAATCAGTGAGATTTTAATGCAACTCTCAGCAGAAAAACTGAAAAGAGTTAAGTTCTGAAGTTACTGAAGCATAATTAAGTAAGTAATTAGGTAAGGCATAAAAATGCTACTTCAAATTTATGACAGATGTGACACACGTCTATAGGAAGATTCTTTTGGGATCCTCTTTTCCAGTGCTGTTTCTTGGACAAGAATGAGCATAAGAACAATTAATTATTTTTCACTGCTTTGTTCTGCTGTGATAAGCCACACTACCAGTTACTTGTTGTACCTCTTGTCCCAGACATGGAAAATGCAAGATTCTGGGTCCTACCCTATCAAAGCTGCCTTCACTTCACCCCCATCTGCCATAGAAGTTCACAGAAAGTTTTTCACTAATATTTTAAAAGGCTATTTTCAGAAAGCAGCTGTTTTTTTAATGGCTTGTTAATAGGTTTTCCCCCAAAACATTTACACGTCTTCATGTCACTGTTTATACATTAGCTAAGGTGTGTTTGACACAAGCAGGTTAGAAACACCTAGTATTTGTGCCTATCTATTGCATACACAAAATGATGCATGGCCTACTAAAACCAAAATGCCTTACTGACAGTAAGATTTTTCAGCTTTGATACTACTATAATCCATGATGTTCTTTCCATTGTCATACTCTCCAAAGGAGTAAGAATAGACAAGTTCACAACAGGAAACAAACAGTAAAGCTTAGCCCATATCAAAATATACTGACTTATATTTATTGATACGAACATTACTGTAAACACACTAAAAGCACTTATCACCTGGCAAGTCTTATTCAACTGCTGCAGAAATGGTCTAATTGTTAATATGGGATATCAACAGATGCAGCAGATCAAAGGGGACAGGACAGTCAAAGTAAGTTCAAAGATCTCCAAAAACCAAGGTCCTGCCTGAAGATGATTTAATAAGCATTACTACCTCTTCCAGCACAATACAAAATTCTGTTTAAGGACTGACATGCTACCTTTGAACATATTCAGTGGGCTTTTGGGACCATGGCTATTTCCTAAAGGCAAAGGGTGTTCATACATATGAAAAGCATCTCAAAATAAGAAATAACTAGGGAAAACAAAGTTAGCGCATCAACTGCAATACAAACATATATAAATCAAGAGTATTCACAAAAAGGAAATTATATTTCTTAAGCCTGAGGAGAAAAGGCAAAGCAAAATAGAGAAATGACAGTCAGAGATGGGAAAGAGGGGTAACATGGTAGTCTTCTAGGGTTTGGGGGGGGAAATGGTGTCAGACAGTCTGAGGAGCTTAGCATTCAAAGCTGAAAGTTTTCTGAAGATTCTCAGAAGACAAACATTAAGACAAGAATGTATTATATTATTAAATACGATTTGGAATTGCTATACTACTACATGATTTTTTTTAATGACCATGTTTTCCACCTTGGTAATCAAAGACTTACTCTTATTAGCAGCTTGCACAACTTACATTGTAATAAGGTTGGAACAAAAAGCAAGCCCAGATGAAGCTAGCTAATCACAAGTTGTTTTTTTTCAGTCTTCATAAATCCTATTAAGTGATGCATACATATACATAGACATGTATGTACACACATATACACACAAATCTAAAGCAGATCTGAAAGACCACAGTATCGGGCTAAGTCTTCTCCTGAACTCCAGGTATCAGTATCAAGCCACAGTCTGAGGCAAAGTCCTTATCTAGCAGATAGACCAGGAACTCTTTGGCAAGAAGCAGATGGCAGAAAGGCAGTGGATTGCTCTGAACGTTCCACAGGATTACAAATGGAAACACAGAGTAGCAAAGCACAGAAGTTATCTATATAGGCTGAAGTCTGCTACTTGTTATTAATGGAGAAAAGTAAAAGGAGAGAACCACTCCACTTTCGCAAACTGCTTCCAAAGCCTGATTACTCTATCAAGTTCTCAGCAGCTATCCAAAAGCAAGTCTCACTCCTTAGCTCTGTTCTCAGGACAGGTAGGATTAATCACTTGGAGTCTTTGAAAAGAAAAACTGATCACAGAAAAAGACTAAGTAGGATTAAGAGATATTTGAAAGAAGACAATTCTCCAAAGGAAGTTTTTAGCCTAATTGCCCCTTACGATTTAAAAAAAAAAAAAAAAGTCAAACTACTACAGTTTCAGATTAAAGGAAGGAGATATGGGGATATCCTGGCCTACATAATTTGCCTGAGCAGATTATCTGGTATTTCCTTCAATATTTTCACGCTATTTACACATATACAGTTCTATGAAAACATGAGAGCTCAGTTTTCAGTTCCAAAGGCTGGATTTTAACAAATATACATAGGAAATAGTATTCTATTCATACATTAATAATGCAGGAGTATAATAGTAGTCATCTATTCATCTATCATTCAGTTACGCTACTGGAAGCTGCACAGCACTAGTTGTAAGAACCCTTGGAGGGACCACCTCCCACTGCAAGTGTTTGTAGTTGTAGATTGCTACATATGTTATTTCAGTTATGACTGGTTAATTTGCAGATAGTTTTATCAGCAATGATAAAATGCTGTCATATCCAGAGTCAATCACAGAGTAGTTCCCTATATTCTTCTGGGTTCTTGTCATGGTTTTGTGATTTTTGTTGTCGGTATTCCACATCATTACATCATGTAAGGTACGGGCAGTTAAAGAGTTAATTCCCTGGTTACTGCAAACTGCCTTTTTTGGTGTGTGGCCCTCCGAGGGGGGAGGGGAGGAAGTGCACTCCCCAGGGTCTTTGTGAAGGGGAGGTGGTGGTGAAGGGGGTGGTGAAGCCGCCTGGGAGACACGGGGTCTGTTCCGTCCTGCCCAGCGGAGAAGCACGTGGTCCTCCTGCAGTTTACTGTGTAAGACTTTCAGCTTGTAAACTCTGTTACAGTTTCACTAGCCTCATTTTCGATATATTTAGTAAAATTAGTTGTTCCTCCTCAGATTGGTGCCGCTGTTTTGTTTTAGATCCGCCTATGAGTCCCCTGCCTTTCCCCTCTTCCCTTTGTTTTCCCCAGGGTGTGGGTCCGCGGCTTCCCTGCCGCTTCAGCCGCTGGACCGCTCGGGGCTGGCCCCTACCCGCCAACAATTTTATTTTTCCTCTTTTCTCCTCTTTTTTTTTTTTTTTTTCTTCTTTCGGGCCTGTCCCCCTTGTCATGGACGCAGGCCCTTAGATAATACTGTGACAGTTCTCTATTTTAGTCTTACTGAGAGGTATTTGGGTTCCTTAATCAATATTGAGTTCAACAAGTATTGTCCATAATGACTGTGGAAATAATAATTTTTGCTTCAATATCTGAAAATGCAACAGTTACAAAAATATTAAGTAGCCACCAGTCATGGAATACAATCAAGACAGTTTTATGTTTTTTTTCCCTTTTGTTTTGTAGCTGTGGACTTGTTAAAATTAAAAATGCAAGCTTTGTTTCTAAAATGGATAATTTTTATTTAATTTCTCAGACAAACACAAAGCTAAGAAAAGTTACCTTCAGAATGAATACACTTATTTGTTTCCAAGAATAGCAAACTTTATAGTTCAAGGATAGTTTCTTTCTAGCAACAAAGCATATTGGATTCCAGGTAGAAGACTCCTGCGAGAGAGAGAGAGAGAGAGAGAGAGAGAAAACTTCCAGTAACGACATCAAAAACTGACAAACATATGACACTGGAATAGGGTATATCCAGGTATTGTTACAAGTTGAGGGTCAGCTGTGGAGAAGCAGCTTTGCAGAAGTTGCAGAGGAGGGTATGAGTATCTCCCTGGTCTCTGCAGCTTCTTGTCTGGATAGGCTCCTCCCAGAGGTGCATACAGTTAAGATGAGACGTAAAATACCAGCGTTAGAAAAGAGAACTTTAAATAATTAGGAAACACACACAACAAGATAGTCAAGCACTGAGACAGACAGCCACAGGAGGTTGTGCAATTTGTGCCCCTGGATATAACCCAAAGTCAGCTGAGCAAGTTGATAGACTGGACCTGTTCTTAACAGGCTGCAGGGAAAAGCAAACTTCAGAGACCCTCTTGCAGCCTAAAATATTCTACACTGCTATGATTCATTCTATTTTCACTAATTCTACAAAAGTAAGTTTCTCCAAACCACTTTGAGAAAGACAAAATACTTTGAGGAGTGAGCAGAGAAGCAAAGTAGGAGTGAACTTAATAATGAAGTAATTATTTCTGAGCATCATCAGGATCAGCAGAAAAGCAGCACTGACTCTAAAGAAACTAAGTTCAGCTGATTACTCAGCAGTAATTCTAGTGAGAATTTACTATTACATTCTTGGTAGAATTAGAAATAAAACCAGATTGGAAGGCAAATAATGAAATTTTTATAAGTAGAGCAGAAAACACTGGAAGTAAAGAATCATGGGAAAGAATGGACATATAGAGTAATTAAGATTCAAAGTAAAATCACACGTTCTATGTTTGAGAGACAAGTAGAAGGAACAAAGCTAGCGGAAAGTGTGAGGTCAAACTAATTAGACAAACACCACTGTGCTACAAGAGTGAACTGGCAGAAATAGAAAATACAGTCAGTGCCTGGTGTGCACATGTGATGCAAGAACAAATTTATTAGAGGTGGCAATAAGATTGAACTAAATTTATTAGAGGTTTCAAAAAGATTGAACTAAAGAGACCTCCTTGGGCACATCAGTTTAGTTGCTAAAGAAGTTGATCAAATCCATTAAATCAATATGCGAAAGTGATACTAAAGAAAACAGAAACAAAAAAGAAATCCCTGGGTCGCAAGAGGATAATATTTACATTAGTAAAAAAAAAATGTTGTCTTAATAGAATGAGTTATGTAACATTCTTAAAACCATTACATAAATATTTCATTCTATAGCCCAGCAATTTGATGTTTTGTTTTGCACATGCGGGCAGATTTTTTGCATGCCTTATAGATAATCACCCAGACTATAAGAATACTTGTAGCTTTCCTATCCCTTCCAGCAAAATCTAATAAAATTAAAAACCTCTTAGTTCAGATGAGGATCAGAAGTTTTAGGGAATTAGGCAAGTCATTAGTCCAAATGTGACAAATTATATATTTGAGCACTTGACAATCATATAGGCAATAGGCTTTGTGCGTATTTTTGATGACAGAAAGCAGATGTGTGTTATCTGAACTTAAAGCAGCCAGCCTCTATCCAAGGTCTTCTTAATCATAAGGAATGCTCCCTTTTCACAAGGTATGCTTCTCCCTTTTCCTCACTATTCCCCATTCACTAATTCTTAAAGTAGAACTTGATATAAGGGCAGGTAGGATTACATTAAGTCTCTGTACCCTGAAGTCACCTTCTGAATTTACTAACACTACATCCCATTGTGACAGAATGGCTAGCCTTTCTGCAAAGGTTTTTCTGTCACTCTGCATTTAATCTTTTAAACATGTTTGTCCAGAATCTCAAAAGCTCATTAAATACCTAATTTTGCTATCTGTAGGTACACCCAGTGCTCGTGTCCTCTGAAGTTTCAGTTTTCCAGGAGATAAATAGTTCTAACACACTGAATAATACAGCTGTGGGATATATTAATTAGTATCAGCTCTGTTCATTATATACATTATAGATCAAGGGCAGACCCATACTTATTCCATAGATTCAGTCATGTTGATTGGTGGCAGTCTCATATGAGAATGCTGAGAAAACTAAATGAGGTTTTGGTTACATCCATACTTTCCATCAGGCTGGGCTACTAGGACTTTCTTCTCCTTTTAGTGTTATTGTTCACCCAGCGACAGAGGAGTAGCCAACAACTATTCACAAATGAAAAGTGTGGATGCAATTACTACAATTTATTTGCAATCTAGTGGAGGTATTTAATGCCTTCCACCAAGGTGTTAATCAATATTCTAAACACCCTCTGACTGATCTACCTGAAGTTCAAACACAGACACTAATCAATTACAGTCCTGGTTGGGCTTATAGAAAAAAAAACTGTTAAGTTCATAATAGTGAACAGTGCCTGATACTTTCAAAATAATTTTTGATTTTTTTTTTTTTTAGTAAAAGAGACAGGTGTGGAACTTCATAGGTTTTCACAAAATCCATCAGCAATATGCAAAGAAAAAAACAAATCCTTATCCCTTTCTTCTCAGAAAAATTCAACCACTATTTTTCCCATACAGCCTTTTTTGCAACTTTGGTCTGTACTCTTTTCATTCAGAATCTGAATCCAACAGAGACAAACTTCGGATGATTTAACATGGTACAGGTCTGCTCCCAAACGGAATAGACATCTACATCAGTTAGATGCCTTCCAGCTCACGCTTACTGTCTGAAAATGCATACAGCTATTTACTTTCTACTATTTATTTTTCATTCAGTGTTAAATATATGACAGCCTAAACATAACCATAGGTCCTATAAGGATATGTTAATATAAATTGTAATTTTCTTTTGTCATGCCAGCCTGAACAGATAACCAAGACAGTCTTTGGAGAGAGAGAAATTAGAAGATTAGTTTTGTAATCCTTTGTAGAATACTATAGCTCAGCAGCTTCTTTGTGAATCAGGGAAGGTGACTCTGCTATCGTTGCAGCTCATCAAATTTCACTTAATGAGAGCTCAAGAGGGCACTGCTGAGAAATAGGGTATAGATGGATAACTGGAATGACTTTGATACTACTGTACAAATTGCATTTAGTGTTATCCAATTAGCTTGGTACATTGAAGTCTTCAAGGAAAACTCTAAGCAAGACAAGGTTTACACGGAGAAGAGACTTCCTCTCTCTCAGGTAATATTGTTTAATATACACAAACAAATTTTCAGGTCAAAGACTTTATCCAAAATCTTCACCCTTTTCTCCAAGCCATATTAGCTAGTGTAGCAGTCTTACTGAAAGCTAATCCTTTCCTCATAAATCGTGATAGTCACATCATCACTGCAGTAAGTGAGGGAAGAATTATCAAGAATGTAGGTGATAAATTCATCCATTCAGTGATTATTTCATAAAATTTAGGGTTGTTTTTTTTTTTTTTGCACAATGATACAGGATCTCAATCAGTTCAGCTTTAAGTTTTCATAAGAATTTTCTTGATAAAAGAAGGTTTGACTGGAAACAACTTGTATTCAGTAGACAAAATGAAGCTGTTCTTGCAACTGACTTTTTTTGCAACATGGACATTCTAAAAACATTTGTTCTGATACTAAATTGCTTATTTGAAGGCACAGCTATGAAGTTTCTTTTTTTTTTTAATTACACACATTAACATCTTCAAGGACCTTATTATGACTTTAGTATGTTTAATCTCTTAGACATAACAGTTCTTAGGAAGTCTAGACTAAAATGCTCTATCTTAACTACAGACTCTTCGTAGCAAATTTGACTTGTATTCACATAGCATCTCAACTATGACACGTTCTTATCTATGAGCAACAAGTAACATCTATCAGACTTGAACTAATTTGGTTTCACAGGCATAATTAGTTGGAGACTTTAAAGGCTAACAGATAAAGTGAAATACAACTATTTTCTATATTAATTTAATCTCCGTATGAGATCTCAAACGATGATTTTCATGACTTAGACAACATTCCATGATCTTCTCAATTATTTTTCCCCAACACACAAAACAAATCATCTTGACAAAGAAAAGCAGAAAAGAATAAGCCATTGTCTAAATATTTATGAAGTCTAATAAGCTGCACTCAATTTTGAGTAGAGAACACTTCTGGTTCATGGGTGGCTTTCTGCAAGCACCAGCTACAGCTCTGAGACCACTTGAAAGGTGTTCCTCTTTTTTGATAGCAGCTTCTGTGACAAGTATGCTAATTAACTGCAAAAACCTGCTTAGAAAGACTTCAAACTGATGCCATGGATAACTCATAATTGAGTAACAGTACTTTGGCTCAACTGATAAAACTCTGTGAGTCCTTCCCCCTGCCCAGCCACAAGAAGTCAGTAGAATGGTGTTTCTGCCAGAACAGACTGACTGAAGGACTACAAGCGCCCTCCTCTGGATATCAGATGCTACTCCAGTTTATTCAAGGAACATGCAGATGACTGACTTGTGACCAGGTGCCTAATACATCCTGCACTGAAATGTTTTCCACTATATCTATGTCCCGAGTAAAAAATGCAAGTTCATAGTGTAAGTTTGCTAGCTACACAGACTGAAGTGCACCAGTCAAATAAAACATACTAACCTGTGTAATTTATGAGCTTTTGCATTATTTACAGCTAATTCTTCTTCAAAGATGTTTCTTAAATGCTCTTCTATGTTCATTTAGTTATCTTTAATACTATCATTTTCAAGTAGGATTTAAAGATACACATTCTTTCTCCAAGTCTCAAAATAAGTTTTCCAATTGTTTGGCTTATAATATCAATACAGATCATCTATATATGAAAGAAAACATTAGAATGGCAAAAAAAAAACACATTAATATAGCTTATAAATGACTATCAATTCCTGATTAAGTAGATAAAATTTTTAATTCCTAGCTGTCTTGGGGACATTCACAGTACTGAAATGTATCAAAGCACACTTGTAAGTCAGTGTATGTCTCAAAATAGATTTAAGGTGTTTACTATAAGCTTAAGCATCTACATCTTGCAATCTGGACACATACATTCATATACGTTTAGAAATTAAACAGAATGCTGTGCATGACAGCATAATTTGCATGTTAATGATTACACAACTATCAGAAGGAACACTGGAGAGAGAGTTTTATGCAGTACACAGAAACAGCAAATTTTTTACACAAAATAAAAGCAAAATTGAGGAAGATGTAACCTAACACATTGATTGCATTCCACTTCAAGTATCTAAAAAAAACATCAGTTTCCGTTCTGACATACAAGCTAGGAACAACAGGGATGTTCACGAGCTTGACGTGTTCTTTAGTCAAGATACCTAATACACCACATGGCTATTTTCCCCAGTATCACTCCATCCAATGAAAGACAACATACAGAGTTCTCAGGCTATATACTTAGTTTAGCATAGGTACGTGTTATTCATATCCAGCACAATGCACATGTTGCAGCAATCCTTCTGAGAGGACTACCTGTTTCCAGTTTATATAACAAAGGCAGGCTTCAACCTCGTCAGTCAGTTAACAAATGGAACAGCCAATTTAAAAAAAGTGAAGAGAGTAAACGTAACACGAAATCTGACTGTATCCTAGTCAAATGTAATTATTCTCAACTGTTTCACAGTTTGTCTTCTCCAATGTCAACATATTTTTCTTTAAGTTGAGAGTCTGCACATCAAGACACAAAAAGAACAAAGTTCTTTACATCATCACAGATACATGATGACACTGACTGATAAGGGCTTGCACACATGGTATTCTGGCTATACCCAGCATTGGGTGTGCTAAATTAATACAGGAATTCCACAGTTACCTATTTTTTTAGGTAATTTTTCCCACCACATATGCAAGCTTGTGGGCTCTAAGGTCAAATAGTTTGCAATATTTTTAACCTCTAGATCTCTAAACTGACTTTACTGGTGTCTGGACTGCTTCCAAGCATATCTTTATCTGATGAAATTCATTAACATGCTGGTTACATCATTTGCTAATTACTAACGAAAAACTTAAATTAGATCAGACATAAAATTGATCTCTGAGACACCCCACTACACACCTCTCCTGCCCTTCAGATCCCAGTTCAATATGCTGTTACTGTTATCTTTCATTTCGTGTCTTTCCGACAGTTTTCACTCCTTGTGTTAATCAAGCTAGTTTCCATTAATTTTTCCAGGGAGATTTTGCAAACCAGTTACGTGCATTTCTTGTGAAGAAGCATTTACTATCTTTACAGGCAGCACCAGGAATGTTGCACAAACTTCTAAGTACACATTAATAGCAACAATAACTTTAACCAAAAGATTTTCCAAAGCTGTTCTTCAGAATCAATTCAGTCATCTAATATTAGCACTTCACTAATATTCACTAATACTTTGCCAAAATATTTAACTTATAAATTGATAAATACATCTTGGTTGCACACTTTCAAGTATTAAAAAGAATTTGAAAGCATGTTGTATGTTGCCTCTGCGCATTTTGTATGTACACAGATATGAAACCTCATTAAACACATTATCATCTGTCTATGAGCATTTCTTATATTCAATAAAGTTTTGGCTGGGAAAATTAGTATCACATAAGAGCAGACACCTTTATTTGGAGGTGTAATAGATATCTTCAATATCTCTTCAAATAAGAGGTAACATCAGAAGAATCTGAAACTTTCAAAATAACCAAAACCAAGCAACATTAGGAAGAGACAGAAAAGTCTCTTTAACCAAAATAACTACTACATAATGGCTAGATAAAGTGATACTTTCTTGAACTACCACCCAGACAGTACAAGAAACTAGTGGAAAGTGGTAAAACTGACTGTATGGAGCATTCGAACTTAAAATAAATAAATAAAAATAAAAACATAAACCCACTCACTCAGTATCAAAGGAAAATTGTCTCAGGGAAAAAGAACACTAGAAGAGATTTTCAGTTTTTTTGATCTTGAAGAAGTTTACCATTACTGGCTGCATGTTCATACCACATAAAATCCTACCATAGCAAAGAAATCGTTATAATCATCAGAAATTTATTTTGCTTACAAACTGAAGCAACACCAAAAATAAAACTGCAACTGCAATATTCTGCCTTTTGTATCAGACAAAGCAGAAGTCCTCCTACATTTCAAGGAAGTTTTTTGATGTGTTTGAAATGCGTACACGTGAGCTTAAGAATCCTGAGTTGCTAGCAAAAAAAAAAAAAATCTATAATGCTTATAACACTGCCCCAAGCCAGAAGGTAAAATAAGAGAAGCCAGTAGATATGCTCACACAGAACCAGGAATCCATGTGTCTTTGTATCATGATATTCGTGCCTACTTGTAAACAGTAATTCCAGTTACTTGCTCAGTCTTTTTGCAGAACCTGGGAGAAGCCAGTAGCTAGCTCCTTTGAGGCACTACAGTGAAAACATGAGCAATTCAGTTAAGGTAGAATTCATGACACTAATTTTTTTTTCTTAAATTCCCATGGTTAGAGTGGGCCTTTAGCCATATTAAATCTCATTTCATGGTCATGCTATTCAGTATATATCAACTTTTACCAGGGCTTATCTACAGCTACCCACCCTTACAAAAACAAAGTCTTCTGAAGAATGGATTAAGACATTTCTCTCTTACTGAGCACATGGCCTGTCAAGAAAGAGTCAGCACGGTTTCTGTAAAGAGAAATCCCAC
The DNA here is from genome assembly GCF_002078875.1 of Numida meleagris. Lineage (NCBI taxonomy): Eukaryota > Metazoa > Chordata > Aves > Galliformes > Numididae > Numida > Numida meleagris. The sequence goes on along the minus strand of NC_034412.1, from coordinate 69,821,939 downwards.
TCACAAGCCTGCAGGAGATCTCAGCATGTAGAAGTGTGCAGATGTTTAAGGAGATCAACTAGAAGAAAAATTAATTGGATGCTTAAGAAGTCTTCGAAAAAATTCCATATTAGGAATTGCTCAAGAAACTAAATGACCCCTGGATTGAATAAAGTTTAAAGTTTAAGTTTAAAAGTTTAAAGTTTTAAGTTTAAAACTGATCAATAAATAGAAAGCAAAGGGCAGAACTTCATGGTCGCTTTTCAGTGACCATGGAGATAAGCAAGGAGAAGAGCCCACTGTAGCTCACTGCTAGGACCACTTGTATTCAACATCATCATCAGTGACTAGCAGGAGGCAGGTACAGGGCAACCACAGAGTAGGTAGATAACACTGAACTCCTATAGTAGCAGATGAGATTCCTAATGCATAAACATAAGAAAAATAATTTAAACTCTGTACCTCAAATGCAGAACCAGAAGTGGTGATGTAAGAAACAATTCCCAAAGTCATCACTGATGGTTCTCTGATACCATCAACTCAACAAATAGCAGGACTACAAGTAAAGTAACTAGGTGCTGAGCACCTCAGAAAAGGTAATAAGTATAAAGCACAGGGCCCACATCTTGCACAGCCCACGCATCTCACAAAAGACATCGCTGACCTAGGTAACAACAAAATACATCGGATACCACAGAAGTACAGACTGAAGTGCTTAAGAGGTTGCAGGAGCTGCCATATAACAAATTACAAGCTCAAATTCAGGGAGAACTATACAAAGAAAATATGTTTAAGCTTTGAAAACTCCTAAAGGCAATAACTAAGCAAGTGCAAAACTACTACTCACTACAGTGTGTAGTACCAGAAGTAAGAACCACTTGATAAACTTGATGAAACTAGCAAAAAGCTACTTTAAAGCAGGAAAAATAAAGCACTTCACACGGACAATAACACTTTCTATAATTTGTTGCTACATCTGAAGGATACAGAGACAACAAACATCAGTAAATTCAAAAGAAAACAACAAAAACCCACAGTCAGTAAGTACATAAAAAGAAATTAAAAAAGCAGAAGCAAAACCTTACCTTCCAGCACAAGGGTATTCATATACCATAGAAGAGAAGGCTGAAGGAAATAGTGATGCTCTGGTGCTTTCTCTAATTAGCACTTCCCACAACCCCTCTCACAGCTGGAGAATACTGAACTGAATGGCTCACTGATCTGATTCAGGTGGGACTTCTTATGCCATAATGTTCTTAATCTACTTCACCCTTTTACCCTGAGAAATTCACTTATTTTGTTGCAAACATGCAAATGCAATTACTAATAAAAGCAATTGCATGCTTACCAGGCAGTTTGTTAACTCAGCTAAAGTAATATACAGAACTTCAAAATGAAATGACAGTTTATTTAATACAAGGAATAAAAATCATGCATTTAAGTTATCATATTAGTTCTCAGTATAAAATGTTCCTTTAGAAATAAATATCCATTTTTTTTCACAAAGGCACTTTTATTTTTATCAACCAAGAAGTAACATTATGTATCTAAGTTGCTCTGAAAGTAATGCCTTCTATTTATTTCCATAGAAACTATAACACATACAAAGAGCACAATAACACTCTTTGATAGAGCAAATTCTCAGCTACAACAAACTATTTTTCAACAGTTGCCACATTAGCTATGCATTTTTGCCACTGATGAACAGGATTCTGCATGCCTTAGAGGTGACCCACTTTTGCTGTCACCATTGGTGAAACACACTACACACTTCCTCTCTGTGCTCAGATCCCCTGTTTGGTCTCCATAAATGTTCAGCAAGCATCTATGATTGGTGCAATCAGTGGGTGCAATTTTTTCCTCATGGAAGAATTCAGACTGCCCCTCTGCTGCCATCTGTTGCACAACAAAAAAATATAATGGAATGTTGGTGGAAAGGTTCAGCCTCTACTGCCATACCGCCACCATTTGCCTCTGATGTTGTGGGCAAACATAGTAACACGGTGCACACAACTTTCACAGAAGCCCTCACAATTTAAGCACCATATATGACACCTGTCTTCATCATTCTGCACTAACTTTGATAAATGTAAGCTTGTTGCTAAATTCCTGCTTGTCACATTGTGTATCATTCTGGGGGTAGCTGAGTTTTCTACTTGTGAAAAAGAAGAAATCTAATGGAAAATACACCGTTTTCCAGAGCATTTTTCCCTGGATAAACTGGAAGGAACATAGGAATAAATGTGTCCTGTACATGACATGACCATACTTAAAAAAAATCAGTCATGACTATTTTAGGGACTTCTGATTAAAGATTATGATGTAACTAAATTGGTGATGTTTTTCTCTTAAAGGGATCAGATTTGATCTATATACTTTTGATATTGGATTGCAATGCTTTCTTTCTCAGAGACAAATATTTTCAAAGGGATAATCACTTTCTGACTGGTGAAGAGGAAACCACAAAAATTCTGTTCAGATAAAAAATTCTGGGATAAAAAAAAAATTAGAAACAATTGGATTTGGTCCAGATCAACAGTATTTCCCAGTCTTTTATGTCATAAACATATTGTCTCCTGTTTTCTGCAGTGCATGTTACAGAAAAGCTTTCAACATTGATTTGTTCTGTATCTGTGGTGATAATACAAAAGCACCACACAGAAATGCTGTAAGTAGTGAACAGAGTTGGCTGCAATAAAGCAGCAATCCTGCATTTCTAACCAGAGAAAGGCATACTGGTGCCCAGGGCATGGAAATGTTCCCAGCACCGACCTCCTGCATTACTAAGTAGTGGCTTGAAATCAGAGAGTATAGGACCATTGTTTAAACTCCTTTCTCCCATCTCTCTGTACCTGAAATTATTAGAAGTAGAAAATAGGAAGCTCTGCATCAGGAACAAATCCCACAGAATGCTAACTAATATAGTGCTCTCTGCTGCAAAAAGTTTTATTCACAGTATATAGGAAACAATACAAAATTAAACATTAAACTATTTTTAGTTCTAAGTACTAAATCTGGTGGAATTTTCAGGTCAAGATCCCTGGTAGAACTATGCAAGCCCAAGTGCTCCTCCAGAGCTGGCAAAGCTACTTAATCTTCCAGCAGTCAGACCATAGGCAAGTAAGAAGGCACAGAGAGGGAGATTTCAAGTCAGAAAAGCCATCTAATGTTTTTTGGTCTTTCAAGAAAAAGCCTATGGAGCCTAATAGGACAAAGCCCAAATGTTGTGGTTTCATTTGAAATTAAAGGTAATAAAGATACATTAAATATGTATTAATTCATAGATGAAGTTAGAAACTCAAATAGAAAAATTCTCATTGTGTTTACACAGGAGGTTTTGTTTCAGTCGTTCAGCTATACTGAGAGCTTCTGTAGATCATGACCTCTAACACATAGCAGCAGCAGTACGTCAGAGACAAAAGAACAGATGTTAAGTACTAATTGAAATTAGGCTGGATCAAAAACTTTCAAGATAAACAGAATCTATCACTGAGTTGGACATTGGAAATAGCAGTCTTTCACATCAGTATACCATGCTGGGAAAATGTTCTTTAACTTTCCTGTTTTTACTTAAATAAATTATGTACAGTAGGAGATGGAAAGAAAAGTAGGTGTTACACTATTTGATTTTGACATTAATAAATTCTCAAATGAAAACACTGAAAAGCAGGCCATTGATGAATACTTGCTTTAATGAACAAAGTGTATACCACCTGGTTAGGAAATTAGCAGATGTAAATAATGAGAAATTCCTGAGCCAACATATGATTATGATGAAGAACACAACTATATCTAACCACATAATTAGAACTATGGAAATTGGAATAGGCAAAATCATTAGTCTAGTGGATGTGTGAATCAGAAGGACACGGCAACTACTTACTGCTTTGTTTGCATTATGTAACTCAAAATTACATAGGCAAATTGCAGCTCAGACACACTGTGCAGGCATTCTGCAGTAAACCATGCTTAATTTGCTCTTATTCTGGCTTAAGAATACCACCTGCTGTGTTTCAAGTGCTGCAGCAATGCATTGCAAAGATATATGAGAGGATAGCACAGCAAACAGACGAGGAGCCTTTTGAATAAAGTACGTTGTCCTAGTTTACACACATGCAAACAATTAATGCACATTGCCTACCACTTACTAATATTTTTAATGTTCTGAGCTGTTTATTGTAATTAATTTTCTTTGTATCTCCTTTGTCATCACTAACTTCATTTCCATGTTCCAGTTCCTTTTGTGTGATTTGCTCCTTCAGTAATAATTCATAAGCTCAGCCACCAACAGAGCTCACCTCTGCAATCACTGTTTCAGAATAAACAGGTAACACCTCTGCCAGCATAACTGGAGAATCTCGTTATAGCAGATCTGTTCCTTTGTCTGTAGTTTTTCTACATGCAACACTTGCAAAGAAATCCTTGAAGGTATCAATGTATCTGAATTATCCACAAACAATTCCAAAGCCTGGCAAAATTTAAACAAAGTGACTTACAAAAGACTAATGGCTTTACTTCTACTTCTGCAATGGGAAATAAGACTCCTTAGCAGACTTTTGTCTGCCTTTTAAAAGCAAAGACTGTCCTATATACTGAGGTCCCAGGACTCTGAATTCTGACTCCAACTGTACTTACTTTTCCCCAGAAAGCAACAATTACTCTTACCTGAAAAAAATAATATAGCATTAAGTACATGAACTGGGTAACACATGCTAAGAGATAACCCAACTGAAGATAAAAAATAAAATAAAATAAAAAACCTTGTCCTCTCTGAGGACAATCCAGCAGTGGAGAAAGGCTGCTCAAAGCCCAACTGAGTTAAGCCCTGACTAAGCATGCCTGATCTCTTTTCAACAGAAGGGGCTGCAGAGCTCCTGAGGTCCCTTCCAACCTGAGTTACCCTATATTTCTGTGATTCAGAAAAAAAAAAAAAAAAAAAAAAAAAAAGAGGAAAATACTGCTTTTCTTTTGAGCTTCTTTAATATGTGCTCCATTTTCAGCAAAATTTCAACAGAAGATTTATATACCTTTTTAAAATTTATTTTCAACACACATAAAAGTGAATGGAAATACTGCCTACAGCTCAGCCACAGACATTAGTGTACTGCATGGTTTCTGTATTTTATTGACAGTATTACAGCAATTTATTTGGAGGGAATCTGTTCATCTGCTTAATGTCAAAAATTAAGAGGCTGACTGTAATATTGAAAGTAAGCTAGCAGGAACATAGAGTTCTCCTGATAGCAGTAAGTCTTGTAAAACACAGAGGAATTATGCTTGAGCCCATCAATCAGGTACCAAATCCTAAATAATCTAAACTGATCGTTTTGTCATAATTCCTCTAGCTCTGCTTTTATACCTGCCTATATAAAAGTTTAACTGTCACGCACTGGACACAGACCAACAGCACTTCATGAATTTCAATGTATTTTTAATGTGTTTTAATTTGTTAGCTCTGCAGCAAGGAGACATTCAGTAAGTGTCTCCAAATGAGCTGCGCAGTACCGCAGGGAGCACCCTGTACAGTTCTTTAATGTTATTAAAAGATACATCCTACTATTGCTGAAATCTGCACAGAGCAAGAAAACAAAAAACCCTTAATAATTATATAAAGAACCCATAAAATTATACAGTGTTTCAGTATCTAAACTTGCCTTCCAAATGTCCAACAGGTCTCTGCGGCTAGAACCTACATTTAATCACAACTCAAGTTGAAAATATTACATTAAATATGACAAGATAGATGACAAATGCAGTGTTATGGTTCAAGGATTTACATCCATGATGTGAATACATTATGTACAGTGACAGGTTTCATAATTTATACACCATTTTAGGACTACTGTAAAAGTATAGGAACAATTTAAAAATCAGATCCCTGAGTTAAAGCACATATTTACAGCTTGCCTTCCTGCGTTTTCATGTATTATTTTCTACTGATGGCCAGATTCTAGGGCAGTAACACTCCTTTTTCCTACCACTTATGTTCAAGCTTTTGTTTTTTTATTGAAGAACTAAAAAGTTTGGATTCTCTAAGGTTTGCCACTGAATATACCATGGGCATACAGCAAATACCACTGCTACCGAGTAATTACTAGAATAACTCACAAAGAGATACATAGTTTATTGAAATTATGATGTAAACTCACTGCAGAAAAATGAACTGGAAGAAAAGTTTTTATTAAGTATTGGAGAAATTAAGTAACTCTGTTTCTTTCTAGCTTTCTTGTTGTCAAGATTTGGGACATTATATTCTCTAACATTCTCTAATATCGCGTCATCTTTCTGGTCTGCAGTAGCAAGGAGATAAATGCATCACAGGGGGATATGACACACTGCACACCACAGCTTGGTATACCACTTAGACAGTTGTGATATTGGCTACCAGAAAAGAGAGAGACACCTTACTGACTGAGTACTGAATGCATATATATACCCATGAGCAAAGGATATACAGTAAATACAGAATAAACAAATTGAAAAATGGACTATTGCTCTGGAAAACTTTGGCCGAAAACAGATGATCAGAAATCTAATTCATCTATGAACCACCAAGAGTAATATAACCTTTACATATGTGTATATGTATAAATAAATATCTAAGATATATTTGTACTTAAATACATACTCTTACATAGACCCTGTACTATATCTAACTCTTCTGCTTATCAGAAAGTTCTCAATAGTTCTGGACCTCCCTTCTCAAAACAGACACTGAAGGACTGTGGGCAATGTTGGAAAAAAAAACACAAACAAAATTTGAATACCCAAGAACATGTTTTACAATTAAAGACTCAAAGAGCTCAAGCAGTCTCTTTTAACAAGTATAAGGAACAACTTGATTACTCTAGGGAAGTATCTCCACAGAGAGAAAAAAAATAGGTAGTAAAGGGTTCTTTAATCTAACTGGGAAAATGAAACAAGAAACAAAGGTTACAAGTTAAAATGACACATATTAAAATTTAAAGTTAGGCACACATTTCTACTCCAATTAGCAAGTGCACAGATAAATTCTTTTTCTATTGATGCCTTTTGAAGAGCTTTTTCCTAATTTGAAAAGACAGTTATATTTGAATTTCTGATCACGCTTCCTTATGAGTTAAAATGTAAGTGATTATATAAGATGAATGAACTTAGACTACAGGAAGAATAGGGAGGAGGAATGCCATTTTTTTCACTCCTGTGTCAGAAGAACTAGCAACATGGTGAAATGCAAACTTAACAGAAGTTTCACTAGACATACCATAGTTTAAAGGAGACCATCGCTGTATCAGTGGTATGCCCATGGAAAGAATAAGTTTAAGCCTGAAATTTTGAGCTGCTTAGGATTTGGGGCATTGTAGTTTAGAATTCTTAGCTCCACATGAGCATCCATGAAATTCTGAGTACTTTTTTATTTCATTACTTTCGAACTCAGAACTGCAAATTCTTAACATCTTTCATAAAAAGATTTCTGCCATGTAATGTAAGTCATTTCTCATTCTGAATCTAACAAAAGACACCATAACGAAATGCCTCACCAACGACTGAACAAACTGAAAAAAATAGTCAAGCTTTCAGTAATAGTACTCAGACATTAACAGACTATATTCTACATTGAAAATTGTAACAGGAATAATAATTGAAGGCAACTGCCAAATCCAAAATAATGTAATACATTGAAGTATTCTAGCTAAAAGTTTTCTAGTCATTTTGCAAGTAGACTTACAGTCTTAAAATAAGCTGATGAACACAAAGTACGTTCTTTAAAGAACAGGAGTGCAAACAATTTTTGATTCACTGGCCATTTACTATATGACAAGCATGGAAAGATGGATACTAAGGAATTTGAGCTGTTCTGCAGTTTCCTAGTTCTGTCTTATCACTAAAGAATTTAAACAAGAGCAAGTTGGTTATACCACTTATTTACTTTAAAATTCATTTTTTCTTTGCTAATTGTTGTGCTAATATTTTTGACTAAATTTATCTTCCGCGTTAATCTTATTCTATCAACAACAGCAGGAATAACAGCCTTTTTTGCCTCTTTCCATGAGATATATATCATATAGATATGCTAATCTATTTAGCTGCATCACTGTTCTTCTTTTTACTATAAATTAACCATCTCCCTTACTTGAAACTATATTTGACTACACAAATACACAAAATCTAAAATTTTCTAGTTCTAAATTAGGCAAAAGAAATTTCAATGGTAATGTGTAAACTTTAGAAATTGCTTTAACTCTAGAATTTAATTTTACCATTTCATTTCACATTTGTTGTAAAAAGTTTTACACTTTTATGAACTTTTGACTTCATGGCTATTCAGCCATTTATTCCACTGGCTTCCTTGAGTTATGCAGTCAATGAACTGTTTGACATGAAAGTCAAACTGCTCTCTGTTGCTCAAGTGTGCCTGCCCTGCAGCCGCCTGGTTGTGTGGAGCTTCTGACAATCCAAATATTCCAGTAAGCCAACACTGAATGTCAGTCAAGGTCTGCATTAGCAAAAAATTGCACATATTCTTATACAAAGAAAAAGAGCTGTGGCTCTTCTGTTTGCCTTTCTCTGCTGCCTAGAGTCTCAGAACCAGGGAACTATGCAAAACAGAAAATAGCATGAGAAACAAGGTGTGCCATTTGTAGAATAATATTTATCACTACTATTTTTCTGGGTGTTAACAAATTACATTTCAATGAAAAAAAAAAAAGACTGAACAGTACAAAAGAAAGGCTTTTGCTACACCTTTAGGTAGAAAGATCAATTGATTAGTATTATGGAGCCAGTAATGATACCTCCATCAAACTCAAGAAATCTGCAGGTTCGAATCCAGAAACCAGGGTAATACTTTAGAGTCAGACAAGCTTAGGTATAACATTATTGACAGCCCAAAATACCTAAGGAGCATGAAAACTAAAGAGTAGTCACTCCTTCTCCAATAGAGAAGGAAAATGTTTCTCGTGGGCTTAGAATTGGGTACTTCTTGAACTTGGGTACATGTCGCTTAAGTCTAATTCTATATGCCTGACTGTGAAAAGTAATACACTAATCTTTTAAAAAAAGAAAAAAATCAGTTTCTAGCAGGTGATCAAATTTTAGCCATCTGCCAAATTATGCATAAGTAGCAATGGGGGCAAATTGTTCATGATAATGGGTCTGCTGATCAGTTGCCATTTAAGGAAATAATTTCATGACTAAGTCAAGCTTGGTGCTATATCATAGACATCTCCAGTCTCTCACAATTTTTTTATGTCTGAAAAGGAAGTCTATTAATTATCACCAGTTAAAACAGACTCCAAAGTCAAAGACTAGCTGTATGCTGATATAATCTTCTCGTGTACTGAGTAAGAATATATATGGAAGGACTCTGACTCTGTACACTGCCTGTTTTTGAAATGGAATGAATAACCTCATGGAAAAGAGTAAGAGATAACAAGTTGCCATAAAGAAATCTGCTTCAAACTCATGACTCACAGCAGTGGTACTTACAGCACCGGGTCTTCTGACTTCCTCATTTACAATTATCCACTTTTCATCCATCTGTGGGGAACAGAGGCCATAAATGAGAAATTCAGTCCTGTGGAGTACTTTAATTCTGACTTCCATAAAAGAGGAACTGTGTTATAAAATGTTCCTCTCCCTTTCTGTCTTTGATACCATACTCCCACTACCTCAGGAAGAAAAACATTTTTGGCTTCTTACTCAAGACAGCAAGAAAGTGTGATATAACAGAGAAGTCCTACTCTGCATCAGCAAATTGTGACACTATTTTTTTTCATAATCTTCTACACATTTTTTTAGAAATGCTCTTCTACAACTCACATTTTATATAGGCTTACTGGCACTGTAAATTTTCTCTGTCTAGGGTTTTAGCACATCTGTGTGGAAGAAGTTGTTCCTGAGACAAAAATATGCGAAGAGAAAAGCAAACATGGGAGATGCTGATGTGTATAGGAGCAAGTTACTTGTGCAGGGACCTAGTTCTATGTCCTGCCTGAGCACATGGGGACAGAGAGGATTTAGAAAGATACAGAAAACATGAACTGGGTATGTGATGAATCACAGGTATGGTATTGGATGGCAATTCTAGTTTCAGAGCTGTAGAGGTAGAGCACAGGGATAGAAGAGCTATAGTGAACTTGGGAGAACAGAATAAAATAAGGAATTGGTGAGGGTTGTTTTAGATATCAGTGCTGGTATCTGAGAGGATAAAGTAAATTCCCTTTATTTCATTTCTTCACAATATTCACAGTTGTAAATGATAGGCAATCTTATATTTAAACACCATTTGAGTACACTGCAGTACAGTATTTGAAAACATAATTTCCCAAGAATCGCCAGAGAAACAGACTTCCTCCTAAAGTGGCAAAAATCAAAGAAGGTTGGAGGAATAAAATGTTGAAGTAGTACACTCCAAAGGAAACTGTAGGATTAGAAGAGTTTTTCTATGTTCAGTTTCAATTTGGACTCCGCTTTTTTTGAAGGTCATCCAGCTGCATTTTCTGCTTTCAATACATTTTGACTAGAAACATAAATCAGCTGACAGAAATAAACTCAAGTGAGCTGAAATTTGGATTTTATAGCAATATTGATACAAAGCAGTGGGCATTCCTGCTGGAACATTGGCATTTGGCCTGACAGACAGTATTTTGAGAGATTTCTCAGATTCTTCATACATCCGAAAATGTATTCTTGTGCTGCAAGTAATAAATGAGGAAAGAAAAATGGAAGGGGAAAAAAGAAGTTCTCCCCAGGGAAGCCACAAAATAATAGTTTCCTCTGCAACTTTCCAGTAGTGTATCTTGCTGAATACTCGTCAAGCCTCAGAGCCACAGCAAGTTTTAAGGAGTTACGTAAGGGAAGATAAAGGAAAGACTTTATAGATCTATCTTGGTAGATCCATGCAGTGCATACAGGTAGTTTCCTATGTGCACAAGAGGCTATGCAGGAAAAACTTGTTGCAACATTTGATGTTGTTTTAACTGGCAATACAGAAGCTAAACTATATACAGTATATACAGTGAAGTGAAGATATTCAAAGAGAATCTCAATTTTTAAAACATTTAAAATGATTAAAACAAAAACCAGGCAAGTATTTTGAGCTAGTAGTTTTTGTTTGTTTTTTAAACTTTCTTTCTTTTATGTAATTCCACATTGGAATACTAGTATTTACTAACCATATAAAAAAGAACTGGAAGTAAATCAAAATAACTTTACCTATTTCTTCCTCCTACATCTGTACCAGCTGCACTAACAATCATTCTCACAAGCCATTCATTAAAAAAAAATCCAGAGAAGAGTATTTTGCCACACCTCTCTGCAAACAATCCCATCTCCCATCTAAAAAATGCTTCCTAATGTCTACCAATCCCTTGTTGCAACATTAGCTCTTTATTTTCTATAATTGGCTAAAGGAAACAGGTTAATTCCCTCCTCATCAGGTCATGCTTTCTAGATATTTGACTATTCTCCATGCTTATCTTCACAGCCTCTCCAGCTGGTCAGTATTTTGTCTGAATCACAGTGACCCAAACAAGGATACCAGATGCTTGGTTTTTTTCTTTTTAAAAATTTTTTTTACAACAATACGAAATTGCTTGTCTTCCCTTTAATAAAACATCCCTACATTTTTCATGCAACTTTTCCCTAGCCTGCCAGTTTCTATCTTTCATCGCTGAGCTGATTATTCTTACTGAAATGCAGTAATTTGTATTTGTCCTGCTTGAACCACATCTTGCTTTTCTGACCAAATCACCAATTAACGAGATTGTTTTGAATCTTAAACCTCTCCTCCAAAGCGCTTGCAGCTATGCCCCAATCCATTTTCACTTTAAATAAAATTTTTTTTTAAAAGTCATTTTACACTATTCTGAGATGATTGTCCTTGGCTTCCTTTGGTTTGCTAAGTATCATGCATGAATTTTTCACTTTTCTAAACAGAGATATTAGTTTCCACCACAGCTCTGCATTTTGGGGGGCATAATGTAGATATAGTTACAATTAACATATTTTGGCTCCTAGTCAAAAAGGATAATATTAAACTAGCTACTTTTTTAGAAAAATCCAAAATAGAAAAATTCAAATCTAAAAGTGGCAAACACTTGCTTAAGATCTCTTACCACTTTTTCCCTAGTATCTTCTAGAACGCACATCTAGATTTTAAAGCAGCAGAGTTACAGCGCAGAAGGAAAAAGAGGAAAGACAAAATGTTATTGAGTAATAAATCAGGTGTATGTTGAGAGAAAAAGAACAAAAAAAAAATCCTTGTTCTAATTGTCTAATATAAACATTTACATTTTGCATAAGGATTAACGGATTACGCTACTTTACTATCAAAGAAAATATTGCTATTTGTGGCCCAGTGTTAGACAGCACCAAATGACTTAATCTGGTTTTCTCTGAAGGCAAAGCTGTATTTAGTAGTGGATTTAAGAGATATGTACACCAGTTTCTTATGTAATTTTATTAGCATACAAGCTATAAAAAATTTTACAATTCTACACATGTATGTATGTAATCTTTTATAACTGGCTGCCTTAATGCAGTGACTGGATTCCTAATGACAAAGTGATGATAAGTGTACACCAATTAATATGCGAATTAACAAACCCTCATGCTGAGAAAAAAAAAAAGCACTTACAGGCCATAACTATATCACAGGTTTCGGGCAATCTTCTCTCTGTTTCTTATTACTTCTTTGGAATATAGCACTCAGCAAATAAAAAGGGCAAACTAAGTACTGTATTGTGTTTGATAGAAAACATAGAAACTCTATAATACTTCAGATGTATTTTGAGGTGTTAAAGAGAATTATTGAACTGTAACAGCTCAGAGTGTTATGACAAATAAGCAAGTGCTGTCAGCAGAGTGGAACACCAAATTTACCTTTGAGCTTTGTCTACCTAATCCTTACATTTTATGCTACGTTTGTTGAACACCATGCCTTACCATGAATCTGTCTGCAAGAATTAGTTTGAAGCTTGCACTGGTTTCAGCTAGACGGAATCAAAATTAGAATTCAGCTGCATAACATCTTTATAAATTTGGTTATATTATAAAAATCAAGTGTAGAAGTAGCACGCTGTAGAAAATATCATTCACATCGCAACAGCAATAGGAAGAAAAATGAATTGAGCAGATATTTTTACAAGAATAAAAATAATGTTATTTTCCAAAACAAAGAGATTTGAAAACATTTAGTGTTGTTCTAATCCTAGTAAACCACTAGGTGCTACAGTATCTGGAGACCTACACAAGAAAGATTATAACTGAGGTGCCACTAGAGCAATTCTAGGACTCAGGTTCAAATTTCCAAATGTTTTGTCCAAAATCACCTTTTTTTTTTTTTTTTTTTTTTGTGCTATGCCAGTATACTAAGAAACTAAAAATGGGCTGCATGTTTACTAACACAAAGAGATTTTTGAGTTCTTGGTTTCAGGGCTTTGGAGAGCAAACACACAGTTTAAGCAGTAGTGCTGGTTAACATAAGTGTTTAAGGACAGCCGATTATCCTTCATCAGGCCACATAATTAATACAATTGAGAAGTGGACAATTTTTTTGAAAGTAGATTGTTTTATACACTATATACTCTACATTTCATATTATTTTCCACTGTATTCTACCGTGCAAAATAATGAGCACACAATGTGTACTTTTAGGCCATCAACAGAGAACTTAATATGGGACCTGTTGAGCTCACCTGGGTCAGCTGCTACAGTCTGAGCTTCGGAGCCAAGTCTCTGCTGCCCAAGTCTGTAACAGCTTGACTGTATTCATTACTGACTAGGATGAATACTTGTAATACACACAAAACAGAAGTTTACACTTGTAGGCTTGGTGCAAAGTAAATATGCGGCTACTGTTTCTGATTTGTAAGCTTTATCAGGTGATTAAAAATCAACTTTATTCTGACTGTTAAAAATTGTAAGTTTTTATAGATGGAGTTTATTTTGTTTTTTATTCTCCTGTTTATTTAACATTACAAAATATTACACATTTACCAAATATACACACAAAAAATAAAAGCTCATGAGAGTAATCCTGTACTTTCCTTCAGACAAGAAATATAACCAACATTTAGCTAAGTTCTTAACGATAACCATACAGTAAGCCATAGTCATTCCTTATTTTTCAAACAAAATAATGGATTGTCCTTTTTACTGGAAATTATTTGTTTATAAAAACAGATTGGGAACCTCTTCACTTGTGCTCCTGAGAATGTTGCTTTTCATCAGATAAGTTCAATGGTCCAGATAATAAATGAGTAATAAAATCACTGCTGTGCATGATATTTTTAATTGGAGAATACATTACAACTCTTAAATTTTACTTTCTGGCAGAAAATGTAGTGCTCTGAATTTCTGCCTAAAATGCAATTACGAGAGCTGTTCCAAAATTAATGCCTCCTATTATTTAAGTTGGCCCACAACATCAGAGAAGGATGTTGGTGGTATGGAAGTAGGGGTTGAACGTTGCCACCAGTGCTCTGTTATTTGTTGCTGTATGAGAGGTGTCAGCAGAGGGGCTGTTTGACAGAATGGTATCTAACATGGAAGTGCATATGGAGCAAAGGCATGTCACTGAACTCCTCCATGAGTTAAGAATGGCAGCCATTGACATTCAGTGACCCATGAAACATTTGGAAATACTTCCTATCAGGTTCTCGAAGGCCGGAGGGATTGATTTTTCAAATTAACAATACTTTGACTTTTTGACAGAGAGTTTGAACTCTTTGTGTTACTAAATTATTTTGAAAAAGTCAGCAAGAAATTAGAATTCAGAATGAATGCAACCAATTTCAAACTGTGGTTGTATGCTACACACACACTTGAGAAAGGTGCTATCATACATTTATTCAGGTGATTTAGAGATAGCTACACTACTTTCAGAAAGGCTATATATCTTTTCCAAAAAAACATTAGCCAAAATAAAAAGTGAGAAAATTAGTTACTCTCCACAACTTTCCACTGCTCATTTGAAAATGTAATAATGGCACTTACTTGCTTTACTTTGTCAATGCTTAAATCAGAGACTTTCCGACCATTCCATTATTCCAGATATTCAATGGCTTAAGGAACAACTGTATTATTCTCAGTGTCATGTGTTTATTTCACCTGTTTGCTTTATTTACTCATATTAAGCTTGTAACATAAATTAGACTAAAGCATAATTTATGGTTGCCTTAGGCATGTCTTCTTGAAAGGAATTCAGTCTCAACCTCTAAACATCGAGGGACTGACAATTCATCTCTTTCCTTATTAAGTCTAGTCTAGCTGCTAATTGTGCTCCCTTTTATAAATTTGAGTGCCTGATAGGGATATGTTTAAGTCCACGCTCTGGGCACATATTACTACGCCCTTCTCTTTTAATATGCTGAAGTGACTCTTCATTCTATCAAGACAGGTCTCCTTTTTGTTTGTTTGTTTGTTTGTTAAATTAAACAAGCTCATTCAGACTTTCACTGGAGGGTATTTTTCAAGATGCTCCTGTCCCAAGCTACTTGTGCTAATGCAGGCATTAGAAGAAAATTGTTCTGTTATTTAAGAACACAAAAACAGACATAATAAATCTGATGAATAATGGGTCACTGGAGGATGGTGCTCAGGAATACCAAATAAAGACATGACAACTATTTAGAGATCTTATCTTTGACTGACATCAAAGGAGGAGTGGTGCTGATTATATGTATTCTCTCTTTTATTCAGTTACCTCCTGAGGATTTTATGCTAAAATTGTTTTAAGAATCTTTGGTGAAGGACCACTCCAAAACTATGTTAAATGGGCACAACAGAGATCTGAGAGCTGCCACAGGTTGTCTTATCCATCCCTCACCAAATAAAAAGACCCTGAACTACAAGCTTTCCCGTGTTACGGTTCTCCCTTAAACCACCAAAAGCCTTATCCAGTTGTAGGCCTTGGAACAGTGAGATTCCCTTACTCTCTACACCCACATTAAATTATCCAGCTCTCTCTGCTGAGAAAGTGTGGCTTTATGGGAAGAGCTGACAGGGCTTGGGAAGAATTTCAAGTATAGTTAATTTCCACTGAAATACGTGGAAGATGAAAACCATGTGATTCATTAGCATAGAATAAAAGGTGAATTTGAATGATTAGAAATACTTACACAGGCTACTAATGATGCTGCTGTCATCCAGCAGTATGGCTATTACAGAGCTGTATGAAAACTTTCACACAATATTGCAGCACAATTATTTGGACAAGGGTACTACACAATGCATAAATGATCATTTTACATGTGAATAAAGAGTTAGAGCTAGCCAGATTGTCTGGTTCCAGTATGGCTAAAATATAATTATTTCACTCGCAGAAAGATTCCTATTGGTTTCCCATAACTATGTGATACATTTTCAATGCTCCATGTGGCATCTGCATGCAGAGCATTCCTAAAAAGTAATTGTTGGTATAATTCTCACGCATAGCTACTGTGTGTATCACAAGCATGGATGGATTCACTCGCTGAAGTAGGACACTTGTTTTCCTTGCTGGAAGCTGGCGAGGGATAAAATCTCTGTTCTGTGAATTACAGATTGCAAGTTGCTCAGGGCAAACAAAGGAAGAATATTTTTGATGACGGCTGCAAAATCTATAGCACTGCCCCTTATTCTTATGACTAGCCTCCATATGCTTCCATTTCCTACAAGTACTGATGAGCTGTAAAATATAAGATTGTGCTTGGTCTTCTGAGTTGAAGACTGCAGCAAGGGAAGGTGGCTGAGTCTTCTTAGCAAGGTCATTGGGAATTGGAGTCCATATATACCAATTTTCCATGACCTTGCTAAGGGTGGATGTGAAACTGTGCCCTCTGCCTCTTCAGAAAAAATACTCAAAAGATCCTCACAATGATTAATTGCTACAGCAGTTGCGGAATACTGAGGTGTCCTTGCCAATTATCATGGAGAGCTTCACATTTTGATGCCTATTGTCTTTGGTGTCACACCCTCAGCTACAAAATGCCCATCATCAAGCACACACACACTGCTGCAGTAATTAGACCCACACACTGCCTTGCTTCTACATGTTGATTGAACTTCTGCTGTGGTTAATAAAACTGCAGTACAAAAAGCAATGAGACGGCAACAAGGTCAGAGAGCACAAATCTGTTGCCTACCTCTCCACCCATGGCCAGAAAGCTTTTCCACCTATTACATGAACGTTTCTTCTGTTGCAATCTTTTCACAATGCTGAGTTCATATTTTCATTTCTAAATCTCTCAGCAACGTTTTACACATTTTACTGAAATTAATGAAATTTCTCTGATGAGTTCTTATAAAATAAAACATAAACCAACAGAGACTAATTCTACAATAACATACTTTTTAAAGCAATGTTGTTAAAAAGAAGTTTAAAAATTCTAAAAATAAGAAAAAAATAAAATCTACACAGGCCCATAAAAGCTGTACAAACATATGGCTCTATATGTACATATGCACAGCTTTTAACACACATACTATTTATAAAAGGGTTGAAGAATTACAGTGGGAGAAGAGCAAGATTCAAAGAGACAGGTGGCTTAGGTAGCTTTGGTTCAGCTGATAGAGTTCAAGATAGGAGCAAACTGGCCAGCAAAAATGTTTTTCTTAGAGACAAGTGTTTTTCAGAAAAGGCCACAAGGCTAACTCAGAAAAAGGTAAAAAGGAAAAATGGAAAATAAAAATAAACAGAATCGAAGATCATGTATTGTGCTTACTATGTTCAGTTCTCTCTATCCATATCAGCAGTGAGTTTTTGGAAGAGTCTTTTTATGCTTATGTATTTATAAAACAGCACATGATCTTTCTTTCCAATCACGCAGATATAGCAGAGGTTTCATGCAGATCTTGTCTTCTATAGAAAGGGTAGGAAGCAAAAGTCCTTCCCAGAAGCAAATGTTAAATGTCCTAAAAATGTGTTGCAATGTATTAACTTTCATGTCAATTTATGTGCAAAAGAAGCCTCAGTGGTGCAGGGACCCGGGCAGAAAATGGGAAAGGCAGCCACTGACTCATAGAGCCACAGAGGATAAGACGACCTCTAAGGTGCAACAGTTTACCACAGCCTTGTTCACAGTGGAGATAACACCCAGCTGATAGTCACTGCACATAGGTCTGCTTCTTCCATGCTGCTCCTTCTGGGAGAGGTACAACTCACACACAGAAAAGCTGGAAGAAGCCTCAGGACTGATAAAATGGATAAAGTCTTTTGCTACCAACTATTTTTCTTCGCTGATATTTTGCTGCAGTATTAATTACTGGACTTAGCTAGAGATAAGCTTTAAAAATGACTGTTCAGAAAAGTTTTGAGAGCAATGCCCTCAATAAAGCTACAGCGTTCTTGAATTCATTATTTTGTACATCACACCTAAAATCAGGTTTGCTGTAATGCTTTCCAGTAGTCAATGGGTAACTATATTATTGGCCATAAATGTTATTCTTCCGAAAGACTCGAAATGTATGGAGCTATTTTCTTTTTGAGGCTGACCATTAAAGCAGATGACTACTACTAAGATACCTTTCTTAATTTACCCCTATGACCATTAACAGAAATATCTCCTCTACCAGCATATGTGGATATTTATTCACATAATAAACCTGATCATAGAACATTCAGAGGAAAAAGTGTAAACATGTCAAGTGAAAGCAGATTTCTGCCTGTATCACTGACACTGTTTGGGTTCCAAACACAGTGAAAAATACACTTGGAGCTTGTGATAGTTGTTTTCTAAAAATATATATTTTAAAAGAAGTTAAATTGCATAGATATAATCTTTCACATAGCCTTGCCAAAACTGTTGGCACCTGGTCAGAAATATCTATTTACTCATGATCCAGTGTACTACTCCCAAGAGCACTGAGAAGGCATTACTGACGTCAATGTATTTTCCTTTCCACTTTGCCTTTAACCACTTTAAATGTTACAGGCTATCACTTCTGATAATGTAAAACATATAAATGAGAAAATGGGTCCACATTCTAATCCAGCCATAGTCAATGTACGTTGGCTGAGTTCACATTTCCATTTTCAGCTCATCAGCATCCCCCATCACTGAACAAATTTCCTAGTGAGGGAGATGCTTTAACACCAGCATGGGAAGAGCAGAATTTTGAGTGAAACACTATTTGCCTGAGCCCTGCCCTTCCCCTAGAAACTCTCTACTCAGTGACCAGCCACCCAGTGAGCATGCCCTGCAGGGAAGTATGTGTACCAGCATTCTCCCATTCTTGAATAAGGGAACAAAAGAATTCAAGATCTCACAGGTTAGAAAGAAAAACCAAGGCTGTAATGTATGCAAACTGCATCCCTTGATGCATATTTTTAGGTGTATCCTGATTGACTTGTCTCAGTGTTTAAAATTAAGTTGCCTTTAGGCAGTCAGGTCTCTTTCAAGAGCTGGTGATGATGATATTATTAACCTTTGGTATTGAAATTCTATTAGTAGTTCCAGATTTATCCTGGTAAACAGCATTGCCATCTCATTCTTAGCCCTGGCCTGTGAGCTTTGGGCTTTTCATTTGTTTGTTTATTTTTTCAGAAGGTACCAACAAAGCAAACTACTCATCAGTTTGATCCTGACTGTGAGGGATGCAATACAATTTTAACTCTTTTTAAAAGATATATTATAAAACTCTGTTCTTTTTCTGGGAAAAAGCTGTTTTAATTGGTTCTTCATTAAAATATAATAATTTGAGCAGTTCAGGTAATAGCTCCTCCTGTCTCCTCTCGAAAGGTTCACACAAGGTATTTTTTTAATGAAAAACAAGAATTGTGTTTTTCATTACACTTAATTGTGATACAACTTGCACCAATAAGATAAGGGTTAATTTTGATGAAGTATAATAATGATCACAAAGACATCCACATTAATCCCAATTTGGCTTTGGATACAGGCATCTCTCAGTTCACTGGGAGATGAACAGCCATCTCCCACATAAACTGGCTGAGGGCCCCAGCTCAGAAAGTCAATAAGCAGAATTTATTTGCCACATAGGAGTGCTGCATTTCATTTTCTTGATTAAAATCACATTTTTGTAACAAATTCTGAGCAGGTGAGGTGCTTAGGACAGAAACCTTACCAAGGTTGGTGGTTCTCTAAAGGTGTGGTCTCCTTCGCTTCCAGTTGACAAGGCATTTTACAGGAACACATTTGTCTTTTCACAACTTTCCTACAGCTGTAAACTTTATTCCTGCTGACAGCATAAGTAATTGCTGTGTGCAGAATAAAAATTGTTGTTTTAGAAGTTTAAATCTGTTTTCTTTCTTCATTTTTGCACTCTAAGATTACATTAAAATCTGTTGCAGATAAAGTCTTTCTCAAAGGACAATTATTTCACTGTTACTGTGGTAAAAATATGAGTGAACATTAAATTGCTGCAAAGTAATGGAAACTGGACTAGAAATAGGTATTTAAGTTTCTAATATAGAAAAACAATCTTTTAAGAGTGGAAATTCCACAATTTTTTGAACTTTGCCATTAAAAAAAGGGCAAATTTAGACCTTTATTTAAACCTGATATCAAAAATTAACAATAATAATAGGTGAAAAAAAGAGAAAAAGAAAGAAACAAAACCTCCATATTAATCTTCTTCTTCATATGTTGTAAATTACGTACCAACCATCTGCCCCTATGCCATGATCCTTGTGCCAAATTCTGGAATAATTTGAAGAGTGGCAAAAGAAATTTGAGGAGTGGTACCTCCGCACTACTGCTGATTCTGCTGCACTCGAACTTGGATCTTAGTTTAAAAGTGCTTGTGTCTCCAAAAACTAAAATGTCTGGCAACTCATCACTGCTGGAGAAGTTAATCTGTGCAACTTGCTGGCAGGTCAGCTAACAGTAAGAGAGAAGCACAGAACTGTATTGTACTGACTTGCGTAAGACATGGAAGGCACCTTAATTTAGTTCATGCTGTTCTATTGCCTTCTTCCAGTAGTCTTAAATCCTGCCATCCTCTTCCGTTCCCTTCTTCATACCACTGACTATCTGGAGGGAATCACGTAAAGATGCAGGAGATGTTTATATTTTAATGTTATATAATGTTTTTGCATTTTGATAAATTATTAAAATATCTATAGTTTAAAATGTAAATGAGTTATTTTATGAACATATACTATGAAAGATGGGATAATAGTGTCATAAAAACTACAGCTTATGTAGACTTCGATTTTAAAGAAGAAACACAGCAGCATCATAACACAAATATATTTTATTTATCTTCTTATTTTTAAGAGCTGACTCAGGCTATCTTCTCCACAGATGGAAACAAGGTTGGTATCTGTAACTGCTTGCTTCTTCTACTACCAATAGCCCTTTTTTGAAAAGAAGTGTATCAAACAGATTATTTGACATTGTAAGGAGCAGAACTATACACCTGTTTAACAGAAGAGGACAAGTTTTCACTAAGATAACATCACAGAATTATAGGGTTGGAAGGGACCTCTAGAGATCATCAAGTCCAACTCCCCTGCCAAAGCAGGCTCCCTTCAGCAGGTGTACAGTTCTGCACCTTACAATGTCAAATAACCTGTTTGATACTCTTCTTTTGCGGGTTTTGGTCCTATACTTAGATCAGAAAACAACAGAGCATATTACATACTAAATTAGTATGTCGTACCAAATTAGCATGTGAAGAGTGAGATAGTATGTTTTACCACCACCTAACTCAGATTGACAATCCACCATCAGTTGCTTTCATAGGTTCTCTAATTTTTGTCTTTTTCTCATCACCTCCTACACCAAAGCAAATGCCCACAAACACATTTCCGACAAATTTTCTGAGTAATCATTTGAGTTTTCCAGTGCTTAAGAAAAATAAATTTCATCCAATACTTTTTCATGTGCATTTATGTATTGCACACACCACACACATTTGCACTGAGTGGTAATATTAGCATGAAACACTTGGTTTAAAAAAAAATACAAAACACAGCACTAAATCTGTGAACAATCAAAATATCCCAGTGATGCAACAGCATGAACAATAGTACAGACAGCTGTACAACCATTCTGATTCAGCCTTCCCTTCCCGCTTGAAATCTTCACATTCCATTTGGCTATTCTAAAACCTCATTGGCAAGCTATGCATGTCTGTTACAAAATAATAGCTCTGTAGTCTGATGCAGCAGCATATGCTCAAAACAGAAATGGATTTTACCCAATATAATCTATAATTCTTGACACAGCAGGTGCTAGGCTTCAGTGCAGCTCTCCTAGGCACTCTGTCTTTGATCCGTTCATCATGCTGCAGTTTGCTGCCTACTAGGTGCATTCCTTCATTGATCAAGGCTTAGAAAAGTCCAAGTTCAAGAGGACGGACAGCACCTTGGCAAAGGATGTCTTCTGTTTTATGACTGTCAGCAATATGATGGAGATTTTATGATGAGACACAGAGACATTACTCACATACCCGTAATTTCATTAAGCAATAGTGCATGTGGTCTCGGTAGACTGAGTAGATGGCATATTTACATGAACAGTGAATATTATCTACCTCATCTAAATTAATGCTGAATGAAATAGGGAGCTTAACTAGGTAGAGGTCTGTTCTGGGCAAATAGATCATTTTCCAATCACATACTCACTTGCATCTCATAACGAGTTGAGGGAGGCATGCGAAGGAAGGTATGAGATCAATTTTAAAGATAGTATCTAGCTACCCTGAGAGCAAGATCTACTTACAGAAATGAGACTGTCAACGCCAGTACTGGGGAAATGGCACATGCTAACTAACTTGTTTTTAGCCTCTGAAGAACGATATTCTTTTGCCAATTTTTTCAGAAAAATCTAATAAAAAATTGATGAAATGGGATAATATTTTTTTCCCTGCGTGAAGATTAAGTGGGAACATGAGTCTACATGATAGAGAGCTTTTGCATTCATCTCATGTCTGCTCAACTGCAAAGTCATTGAGCAGCTAGCATATATTTCAGAACAGGAATCTATCTGAAATAGTAACATCAACTTCAGAGCCCTACAAGAAGTGACAGTCAATACCAGCTTGTTGCTGGATATTTTTGCAACCACAGCCTCTGAAGTTTGACAGAGCTCAGCAGTCTTGTGCGAGGAATGAAACACATTGTTTCAGAAGAAATAAAAGGGAAGATATTTATTACAAATATTTACATAACATTATGTATCTGAAAGCATAATAATGCACCAGCCTGTCTGCTGGTAGCTGCCTGAACCTCCAAAGAAAACAGAATTTGTATATAGTACAATGTTAGGACTAAGGGTGGTGCCTTAGGTACCCTACAAACTGTAGTAATTCAGCTGAGTGATTTCTACAGAGTACTTGCCATCTGTTGATGATGACTCAAGCAAAACAAAGCACAGATGGATCTCAGGTTTTTTTTTGTTTGTTTTTTGTTTGTTTGTTTTTTTCTGACTGAACTCTTCTAAACTTCATAGGTGATCAGGATGTTTTTCACTTTGGAGGACTGCATTTTTATAGTGACAGGCTCCTATTCTGCAATTATTCACAGCTAATTTTCAAACCGCTGAATTAAATAAAAAATGCCATGAAAACCAGCTTTAAGGACAAGTAGTTTTCCTGGGAAAACTTCCAGTCTCTGCAATACATTCTGAAATGCACTCTACTGTTCATTAAGACATAGATCATTCAGCTTCTTTCCTCATACATATATTACCCAGTGAATGGGATTTACAACAGCCAGCCTACTCAGTAGAGAGACTTCTGAATTAGCCAAGACAAATTACCACAAATGAAAAAATATTCACACTGAAACTTTACATATTTCCTGAATCCTTATAACTTTGACAGGAGTCTCTCTATTAGACTGAGATTCACATTCTTAAATGCTCTCGTGATGTCCAAGCAATCACTTTGAGTGCAGAAAATTGGCTTTTCTTCAAAATAGAAACAAGCCGTGGTACGACCACCTTTTACCATTAAGAAATAAAATTAGCTTAAGTTAATATTAAAAACTCTTTCCCAATAAAGGCAAGACCTGGCTATTTCATCTTGCCAGGCCATTTGTCAAGTGAAAGCCATCCACCTCCTATTGCGTGCTGAACTCATGCTTGCAAAGAATTCATAATTTGAGTACCTTCTTTGGATCACCGTCTTCTGGAGAAATTGACATATCTGCAAGGTGAATCTCAATGCTTCTAATCAGGACAAATTATAAGATGTTCTTCTCCATCCAGATGGAACAAGCAAATGTTAGTCATTAGTGGGATGCGATCAGTGTGCCAAGGTAACATTATTAGGGAAAACTGAGGCATCTGCAGACTGCTGATATCTGATGGAGGAAGTGGGTTTTTGAAGGCTGTTTTCCAGAATGGAGTCTCTGTTGGTGCTCTGTGTATAGCACAGGTACCTTCCTTGTAGCACCTCCTAAAGGAAATGATGACCATTCCTGGAAAACACAGGACTTCAAGCTCTCATACTGAGGCTGTTACTGGCTTGATTTCTTCCAAAGCTACTTACTGTCAAACCACATTTATGCCAGAGTCACAAGAACTGCAATCAGAAAAGAGAGTGAAGAGAGGGCACTCAGCCAGAACCCTTCCCAGGACATGGTGGATATGCAACGGTTAGGTAACTTTCTGAGTTCAAATCTAGCATCATTTTAAATATAAGGCTTTAAATTGAATGCAAAGTGAAGCCCAGATTCTGAGGCTTCGTTCTTCCTCCTTTACTATAGGTCAAGAACTCCTGAAATTTTAAATTGCTTTTCAACTTTTGTCATGCCTGTTGATCTATGATCAGATACATGGCAGATGAATAGACTCTACCGATTTTTTTTTACTTTTAGTTTTGATTGGTCTATGTTAGTGATCTGTTAAATGCATTTCTAAGTTGAGCAAACATGAAAACCTCCTCTAAAGCAGCTAATTCACTCGTCTTCAACTAGCTAATAGGCAGTGCCATTTATGGAGTGCTTTGTGCATGTGGACTAGCTTTTACTACAGAGAATATAATTTTGTATTTCTGAATAACCTCAGATGGAGAAAATGTTACCTGTCATTTCAGTGGTTTATGGTATTTTTTTCTTAGCTCCAAGTACTAATTATTGTACTAATTATTCAGATAATTTTGCTATTTTGAATTAAATTGAATTTCCGTAGAAGTTTTCATGAATTAAAATCTACACTGATTTTAATGAGCTGTTGTGCTATGTATCTACTGAATTGGGGTGATTGCATTGCTTGTGTTAAATACAAAGCATGTGGATTTTTCCCCTTTCTTGAAAACAACTCAAAATGCCTTAAAGACAATTTTGAGTAGGAAAGGATCTACATAACTGAGAAGCAGAATTATCATGAACACTGATATTGCAAAGAGAAAATAATAAAAAATACCTATGTGTATCTGGTTCAATGACCTAAACTTTCCACCCTGATAGAGATGATAAAGCCTAATAAGCTGTATGCAGCCTCCATGATGCTGTAACTATAAATTCTTCTACTCAGGATCACACTGTAACAAGCAATGCATTTACAATGCACACATTCAAAATCATTTGTATTTTTTATTGGTATATTTTTTATTCAATGTACAAAATTACCTTCTTATAAGCTGAAAAGGAAGAAGTTTTTTCAGTTTACCTCTGTTCACTAACATTCTAATTTGTCTGTTGTAGAGCTGTAGGAGCAGGAAGGTAGAACCTATAAATTCCAGACCGTGCTGCCCAGATGAACTGAAGAGGGCTGATAAAACAGTGAAGTATGGCTAAAGGTCAGGTTTTCATGCCTGAGCCATTTTACTGCTTGTGGCAGTGATTTTGAGATGTATCACTGCTGTACTGCTGCTGATGTAACTAGACTGATTTCACAAAGCACTACTAATTTAAAATTGAAGAAAGGTACTCTGTCCCTGCATAGCACTTTTCAAGCAGAGCAATCTCTGGGAGTTAAATCATGCAACCTTCCTTACTCTACTATCTAGAGGTGTAAGAAGGGAGGAATGGACAGAGCAATACTTTTTAGCAAACATGTTGAGCACCACAAGCTTTCTTTGATTTTCTCAATATGCCTGTAAATCTGCCCTCGTGACGTAGTAATAGAGATAATCTGGCCTTGTGTGGCTGCAGTAATGCAGCTAACAGAGAATAAAGCCTCACATTTTATTTCTTCCACTGTTGTGGCTTAGCCAACAGGTACTGAGGAAAGCAAAGCCAGTGCCCGTGGATAGCAAGCTCACAACATCTTTCTTCACAAAGGGCTTTGTTGTGGAATGTGTTCAAATGTAATATCTTAGCATTAGCAAAAGTTCTGATGGCTTAGTAGATAAATGTCAGTCTTCATTCTTGGACTGTTAAGTAATGCTCACTTTAAAATGGCATAATGTGTGGCTGCAGACCGCTATACAGCAGGATATTAAGTAGTTTTCTGAAAGCACTTTAAATGTACAGTGTTTCAAGCTAAGGACAATGGTGTTTTCCATGTTGTCCATTCTTTTTTTGAATGGAGAAGAAAACAAAGGTGATTTCTCCATTAAGAGGCTCCTGAAACTTCCATGTAAAAGTGAGAAAAGAGTGACGCATAATTGTGCAGGTTTTTTTTGGTATTTGAGTTCTTATTTTTGTCCTTTGTAATGCCAGATCCTTAGAGGATGCAGAAACAACTAGGTTAGACACGGATTTATAAAGTTTATATAAAATTGAGCTAGGTGAAATGATTTCACAGGAAAACTCTTTAGTGACATTTTTGCCATAACACTTTAAAAATAGTTTTGCCCACAGCCTATTCAGGAACTTGAGAAAGCAACATCAGTCATGAAAAGATTAAGGGACATACCAAAAAAGTATGACGGGGTCTCCCGGACACATTTTCAGTGATTTATCTTTGAGAGGCTCTAGTATAAGGTATACATTCTCTCAAAGACTTAAATTCAGATCTATAGAATCAACCCATGTTACAGCAGTATCACACACTGACCTCCTCCATTTCAGAAAGAAAAATAAAGAATTGTTAAGCTTTATGTAAATCTCTCACATCTGTTCTTTAATGTGGAGAATACAGTGGCAGGGGAAGACACAGCAATATTTATCCCCAAACCACAGAGAAGAAGAAGATAGAGTGCTTTTTCTCCTTTTAACCAAGCCTTTGGATGTTGATGTATTTTCCATTTAAAGAGCTTTAAGCTTAGCACAGCTGTAACGACCGATGTCAAAAAGCTCAGGCACAGGTTAGTACAGTTTCTTAGTAGCAACAGCATGGAAATGTTTTCTAAAATGTATATTGAGAGCATTGCTGTTTTCTATGTTGTTATGCAGTTTTCTATTTCTATTGTTTTCTATGTCTACTGAACAACTATATCTTATGCACAGAATTCTCTCCAGCTTCCCGGACTACATGTCTAGTTTTTATACATACTGGGAGGCTGAGAAAAAATCCCACAATAGGAACACAGAGAAAAAGAATTTGCAAGTACATCACTTTAAAACCATTTCGTCTTTACCTTTCATGAAGCAGGGTTTAAAAACTGAACTATTTGGCTGTGAATACAAAGGTAAATTGTCTTTACTGAGTATTGTTGATAGACCGTTCAGTAAAAGATGATGATTTCTTGGAGGGATATAGGTAGAGAAAGGAAGGATTTGAATTAAAAAGACAAATGCTTTAATATTCTCATGAAGATGTCTGTGTCTCAAACAGAGACATGAATTAAAGAGTTAGACAATGCTAAGAATATATTGATTGTTATAGAGTACTATATTTTTAATAGTGGAATGACTAACTTAAAACAGAAATATAACCTCCTACCTAGGCTCATCAGAAGTCCTCCCACATCACACCAAGCAAATGAGTTCCTCAGACTCCCTCTTTGAAGCATAAAAAATAAAAAAAATTACAGAATTCTTCTGAGTATTAGCTCTCCCATTTGATTTAAACAGTGAACAGTGAAGGGATTTGCAACATTGTTATGTTTAAGACTACAAAACTATTGAATCATCTCTTGTTTAAACCCTTATGGTTTCTCTGTTTGAATTTCTTCATGAATTACATAAATTGCATTGGATGACTATCATTGCAAAACCTTATTTGTGTTCAGTTTAATGGAGAAGTTAAGCAGACAGTTTTGTTTCACTAGGAAATGTAGAACAATAAACAGACTACAGATATTCTCTCATTAAGTGAATATAGAAATTCAGCTCATTTTCACAAGATGACTCAGAATTAGTGTACAGGTTTTAATGTTTTTGCATTTTAAAAGTTATAATTTCAAGACATTTAAACGCCCTATTTAAAATAATATCTTGGGACTGCAATGAAAAATTCTCACTGGACCAGCATTTCACATAGAAAGAGATGAATTCCAAGATGGGTTTTATTCCATCCTAAGAACGCCACTGTTATCATACACTCAACTACAAATCAACTTTCCTCCAGAAAAGTATCAGGGACACAGATACAGGAAACCCTACTTCCTACTATCTGGGACCATATAGAAATTGTGGTTGCTAAAAAGACATAAGAGAAAAGGAAGAGAGTTACACTAGGTGAATTTTAGGTCAAACAATAACTGGACAAACACAAAGGATAAAGTTTCTAATGACCTATTTGCTGTCAATGAAAGTTGCAAATCAGCACAGCATCAGGAAACACAAAGGCCTCTCCATGCTGCTTCGGAAAGTAAACTCAGACAATATAAGCAGTTAAATACAAATGCAAGTGCATAAGTTAATTTGCAAAATTTATCAACATATACAAAATCCAAAGCTCTACGAAGTACATAATACACTCATACAGCCATACAGTTTCATGTGTGTTCAAAACGTAGGCACTGACTACATTAGGTGAGAGAAAATACTGCACGACACTACAACTCAGACTACAGCCAACTATGGAAGAATTGTGTAGTCTGTTTTCAGTCCTACTCTTTTAAAACAAAAGCCCTAGAGGCTTTTGATAAAACGTAGTAGGGAAGTTCATGTACATATCTAAGATAGATGAGACGGATCAAAGGAAAAACAGAACAGCCCCAAATCTCAGACAGAGTAGTCTCTCTTTTTGGTACTGATCTGTTTCATCAGGAATTCACGTGTGGACTAGTAAGGAGAACACTTATCCTCATTAGCAAGTGTTGCGCACATGACACTTGTTCAATTTTTCACTAAATGGCCTTTCAAAACATACAGCCATTATATATATTCTATATAAATTCAGAATTCATTACAATCAGTACAATAAACATACACACATTTCAAACTGAAATTTAATGTCTGACTTGAGACTTACAAAATCTTCGTATATCATACAGCATATACTTCCAATATCTATATTATACATAATCATTAAAGTCAACACATTTGACTTGTAGTGGTAGAGAAGTTCTTGCTATTCTTTTTGATGCTTATTTGCAAACATGGAGGAAACCCACTATTTTGAAAGACACTGTGTAGCCTGTTGCCACAACTCTTGGCGAAGTTCTTCTGGAACACCCTGTTCCTGCAGCTGACATTCTCCCTATGAGCCCTCTGTGTGGCACAACGTGGTGGAGCTCAGCCCTGGGTGCCTGCTGACTGTACATCACAGCATGGGGACTACACCGTCCCAGAAGGAAGGAGTAGAACTCTGAAATGACTTCATTCCCGGCTGGTCTCAGGGGAACTGGGTGGAAAGCTTTTCACAACTTTGAGCAGTGTTGGCATTGCACCTCATTGTGCCCAACCCCAGCAGGGTGACCAGCAGGGAAATGCGGTCATTCCCGAGCGCATTGTCTTCCAAGGCCTTTACCCTCGTTATATTCCTGTTCGTGGGAATGTGGCATTTCGGGTAGGTCCCCAATGCCTGGGACAGCTCGAGGAGGGATGCTCGGGTCCCGCCGGCCCTGCACTACCCCCTACCGGCCGCGGGCACCCGGAGCGGATTCGGGCACGGCTCCCTCTGGGCGGCAATCGCTCCACAGCAGCACCGCAGCAATAGCAACACTCGGGAGAGCCATGGGGAGCGTTGTGCAAAAGCGGGTCGTCCGAGAAAGTTGCACAGATTTCAAAAGCACCTAATAGAAATGCCTATTTTTGAAACTTTTCTCAAGAAAGAAAAAAAAAGTTAAAGCGCTGATGTTCGGAGGCAGTACCGCTTCCTGGCTATGTTGCTTCGCTCAAGGTCGAGCTGCCTGTGCACGCTGCAACGTGAGACTTAATTGCAGCGCGGATGGCTGTGAGATTAATGGAAGCCGCTTCGACTAGAGCAACCCCGTTCCCAGGGGTATTTGCCTTCCTGCAAAGTTAGCATGTATATATTTTCTGTAAAGAACCTTTAAAATCCATCCGCTAAAATAGAATTACTCCCCCTGGCCGAGGGCTGTCCCGGGAACCCGGCCAGGCCGAGGCAGGGCAGCTCGGGAAGCAGCACTGAGCCCACTGCTCCTCCAGCAAAGCCTCTGCCACTGCCCCTCCGTCCTGAGCTCATCACATCCAACACCCCAGCAACTCTATTTCTGCTGTACGTTTTTCTTAGAGGATTTATAGTAGTTGCCACTGAGACTTTGTGAGGAGCTCGGGTTGTTCCATTTCATCTTATAGCCACACTGCGCTTTGAGATCTGCCTCGTAGGAGCAAGACGGGAGCCCACAGCACCACTTTAGAGCTTCCCAGTTTCCCTCCCCAGCGCAGAGCCCCGCTCAGTGGGGGGGGAACCGGGGCTCTGCCCGAGCGTCCCGAAGAAGGCCGTCTTCCTCTCCATCACTTCCTCAGCCGTGCAGCGACACCTCCGCTGCTCCCTACTCCAGACTGCTCCTCACCCTCTTTAACCCGTATCGATGGACAGAGGTTGTTTTAAAATTACGATGATGACTATTAGTTTAGCCCAGCTGGGCTCGGGGCTACCAGCAGGTGCGGGCAGGCTTTCCATCACGGCAAAGGAGCATGCTCAGCGCTTTCAGGCATGCTCTTTTTGCCGAGAGGGAGCCCGAGCCGGGCCGGGGGGAATTCTCGCGGCGGCCCTGTTCTAGCGTGAAGTTTGGGGCCGGGGTTCCATGTGGTGCTCCGTGCCCGCGGCCCGCCGCTCCCACCCGGGCATGGGGAGGAACTCGGGCGCCGTGCCGGGGGCGGGCAAAGCGTGAGGGTTCCCCTCGCTCCTGGAGGCAGAGGAAGAGATGCCGGGGCGAGAAAGGGTTCGCAGGCAACTTCTGCGGGGAAACCCGCCGCTCCACTACCCCCTCCTCCCAAAGCGAGATTGCTGCTGCGCCTGGCTCTGATACAACGCCGAGAGCACCACCATCACCATCATTCGTATTCGTATGACGATGCCCGAGGAAGCCGCGCGGGGCTACCCACGCCGCCCCCGGCTCCGCGCCCCCCGCCCGGGGCTGCGGGATCCCCGCAGCGCCCGCCCCCGGCGGAGGGTCCGAGCCGCACCGTGACCGCGGGCACCCACCCTACCTTGAGCTCCTCCGTGGCTAGGTTGCCTGGTCTATCCATAAGGCGAAACTGGGAGCGAGCGTTGGGAAGAGGGGAAGTTGTGCCCCCCTCCAGAAAAAATAAAAAATAAAAAATAAATAAAAAAGGAGGGGGGTTAATCTAGTCTCTCAGTTTCGAGCCTAAACTCAGCCTTGTCCTCCAAAGCCCGGCAGTTCCCCTCAGTCTCATTCTCCGCGATCACGCCTCCACCGGTTAAAATAAATAAATAAAATAATTCACTTTTTTTTTTTTCCGTAAGAAAAAAAAAAAAAAAAAAAAAAAAACACTCCCTTAAGGATTAAAGCGACAGGTGATCTGTCCCCGGTGGAAGAAATTCGCGTCCTCTGGCAATGAAAGGAGGAGACAGGAAAAAAAACACTCAGTTGAAGATTTGGGGTTTTTTTTCCTTCTGCAATAAGCTCAGATTCTGACGAATCGCTGCATCCCGAGAAAAAATCCTGCTTCCTCGGACGGCATCATGCAGCAAATTTCAAGGAAATGTGTTCAAACTGAAAAGAAGAGTGTATGAGAAAAGCCGCTCTCGCCATGCCCACTCCGGTAGCCAATTGAGCACCCTGCGAGAGCAAGGCAGCAGCGATGAACGATTTCGCCGGCGAGATAACAAAACCCCCCAAGTCCTGCATAGATTCCAATATTGTTTTGCAGCTGAAGGTATTCCCTCAATAATAATATTTTTTTAAAAATAACAAGATAAGAAAGTCTGTAGAGGATGATCTTCTTCGAAGGTTATGCTAAAAGAGTTGGGAGGAAAACAGGAGGATCTCTTGCAGGAGAGAGAGGGAGAGACGGAGATTTCCCCTTCTGTCCTGTGTTACTGTCCTCCGCCGCCAGGTGCCTGACTTCCCTGCTCGCGGCCCGCGGGGGATCTCTCCGGCTCTCCCGGCGCAGCGCTCCCTCCCCCGCCCGCTGCAGCCCCGGGTCTTAACGCCCGATGCCGCCAGCACCGCCCCCGCGCAGCCCAGGGCCGCCCGCCCGAGGGCTCCGCATTGTCCCCGTGTGTCTGGGCAGTGCCACTCAGTGCATCTGAGCAGCCGCTGCTGCCTTATGCATAGCTCCCTATACGTGTATATAGGTACAGATTTCGATATGCATACATATAGACACACAGATCTACGTGGGTAGCACTGTGTGTGCCTAAATTAAGAAGATGATGTGAAACTTCCCATCGTGAGGCTTGAGGTGCGTGTATTTTGTTCAGTTCTTGAGTACTGCTGCAGCTTTGGTGGAGCAGTGTTTCTCATGGCACATGGGTTAAGTCCGAGTCTCTCGTAGGGTGTAATTTGCTAATCACCTTTTCTGAAGGATTCACTGATTTGTGGCTCACATGTTACACCAGAAAAAAAGAACCAAAATTAGATTTTAAAATTCAGATTGCTCCCTGCCAAGATGGTGATTTTATCCAGCTCCTTTATCATAAATCTGGCTGTCACTTGCAGTTTGGGAGAACAAGGCTGTGTTTTTTAGTATCCAGCTTTCAGTCTTTGGGGGGCTTTATTTATTAACTCCATGAATAGTAAATTCAAAACTTTCACTTTCTAGTACTATTGCCTCCTCCTCTTAGGCATTTTCCATGCTACTTCAGACAGAAACAGCATTCTTGATAATTCAATATAAATTAGATCTAAGCTCAAAATGTGTACTGTGTTTCCAGTTCCATACAGATTTCTTTTCAGCTTCCACCACTGTAGGGTTAACATAAGCCTGAGCCCTGGGTGATGGGCAGTGATAGCCATTCCCAAAGACTGAATACAGTGCTCGTCTTCTAGAAAACTCTACAGACGCAAGGCAAACAGAGGCAAATGACATTTTTCCTCTTAGCACAAACTGTGCATGACTTCCAGATTCATTGTGAATGCACTGTAAATATCATTATTATCATTAATCTAGAACAGCTATTTATAAAGATTAAAGGCTTGGTCTGGCGTTCCCATGTGAGCCAACACTCCAAATAGAACACTGCCAAACTGGACACTAAATCAAGGTATTGTAGGACCTATGGGAATTGTACAGAGTGATTTTTTTCCTGACAAATACCATCCCCCAAACAAACAAAAAAATCAGAGTGACTTCCTTAAGAGAAAGAAAAATTCCCTCAGAAGGTACTTTTACGCCTCCCAGAATGCGTCAATATGCAATCCCAGGGAAAGGAGAGGATTGCCCTGTTGTGAGACACCTACCAGATGTCATGGTACAAGAGCACCTCTGAACCCTGGTCAGAGCTGTTGGGCAACCAGAAGACCCTTGAGCCTCTCTCCATCATCCAAGCATGATTGCATGATGCTTAGTAGGTCAACAGGTAGATCCACATAATGCAGCTTTCTAAAAACAAGAGGCCTGCAGCATTGTGACCTTTTGCTGTCTTGCTGCTGCCACACCACAGGCACTCTTGAATTGGGCACTCCACAGTTTCTACTGAAATTGCCACAAAATAAATGGGGATGTGCTACATTGAGAATCCTCTGCTGGGTTTTGTTGAAGTTGGTCAAGAGTTTCCGGATGAGACAAGGAAAATTGACAGGGCAATAATGTAAACCTCATTGCTTTGGAAAACAAGGCAAAAAAATTGATTTTGTCAGTCTCTAGTGTAATGCATTAAAATGTGTTTTGCTGTTCTTAGGTGATATGCCTCATCAAGTGACTTTAAAAGTGTTTTTTGTTGCCAAGTCAGGCACACCTAAGTTAATTAATACCAAGCTTCTAGTTGCTTCCAATATCTTAATTTTTTTACTTAGTGTGTAGTTAGTAAGACATTTCTCATTGCAAGGCCTTCATTTGGAAGACAGGGATGACTCAGATATTCATAATTTTCATCTTCATTATTTATGTATGGTCCTATATCTTAGTGATTGCATACAACGTGGAGTTATTTTCCTTAGAGAGGGCTTTCTGTTTCATCCAGCACTGTTACCAACTGTATTCTGCATGTGTCAACACAAAATTTGACTGAAAGGGTAAATATTATCATTAGCATTAATACAGTGGGAAACTGAAACAAAGCCAAGAGGCTAGATCTAGAGAGGAAAAGGCAAATCTTTAGGCAAATCAGTATCTTAGCTCTGAAAAGGAGCCCTGAGTCTGGTGCTTGCAAATGAAGAACACAAAGCAAGCTGAAATCTGCAGTCAGCAAGCAGTGGTTTTGACCTCAGGCCTGTTGTTCAGCAGGTCAATATGCGGTACACCAATGAAAGAATTCTGTTATTTTGTATAAATCTGCCCTAGCTATTATATCAACTTTATTCAAGTATTCATCTGCTTCATTCATATACAATTTCCAACTTTTTTTTTCCAGATAATAAACCACTATGCAAAAACTATCTTCTGCCTACTCCTACGTATTTCCTGTGCCCCAGTCTTCCTACATTAGGCATTCCCAGCAAGCAAAATGTGTGAGGATATAAATAAGGATTGCATGAGAGAAGAATCCTAGAAAAGTAATCTTCATTAAAAATTGAGTATTTAACCTGTTAAGGTCAAGTTTAGGATGTTTTTTGATATTTAGCCTTATAGCTTTTCTTCTCCCTTTATTATGATTTAAAAGACTTGTTTTCTGCAGATCCTTGTTGAATGTTTTTCTAATGCAGTGAACTCTGGAGTACAAGTGCAGAATATAGAGTATGTGCAGGACTTTGCATTGGTAGCACAGGCCAGAGAAGAATTTTAACAAATCTGGAAAAGTTGCCTGGTGGGCTTCAAAAAATTAAATTCTGCAGTCATTCAGGAAGTCTGAAAAAACATTTTTATAATCATAAGGTATAAGCAAGTAAATGCTAGCATTGTGGCCAACTCTCCTTGTGATCTGCAGAAACAATGAACAAGAGTAGTTCAAGTCTGTGCTGTGAGAAGGTACAGCTTTTCAGCAAGACACTGTGCTTCTTAAACAGATGCAGTAGACCCAGGGATAGATAACTGTCATTAATGCTTTGTGTTTCCAGAGATGTATGTCTCAAACAACTTGGCACAAAGTGCTGTGTCCTTTCATCAACACATTTTATCTCATCTTTGAAAGAGACTTTTCCTCAGATTGAGATTCAGAGTTGCCCAGAACATCTTCTTTGGTGCATTTGTCTAGTTAAGGCATAGATTCTTTTCTGGGTTGCTTTTAATGTGGTATGGCCCATGCAGAAAAAAATTTATAAAAAAGGTGATTTATTTTTTATAGTTTTGAATCATTTCTGGAAGTGACTATTTTCTTCTGACTGTACAGGGAGTACCCAGAGTTAGATGGCTGAATCTGTGACCACATGCTCAGTAAGTTAATACAGATACTACTTGAACTCATGCCAGAGTTGCACATATGCATCTACAAAAATCATAATTAAATCATTGAAAAGAATTGAATCTTTCATAATGAAGCCACAGTTGATACAGTTCATAAGTGTATTCCATTCATAAAACTAAAATAAAACGAAACAAAACCCTCCACAAATCCAGTATTTAAAGATGGGGATACAGACTTCAGCATCAGAGATGGGTAAAAATCAGTGAGTATTAGAATAGTTCTCAAAAAAAAAAGTCTATTTTTTTTCCCGAGTTGTAATGGAAACCCATATTCCTGAAAATATTTTTATACTGCTCAATGTGTATTTTTTTTTAAATAGTATCTTATATTATAAATATCTTTTAGTAAGCGTATTCTGAGAAACACAAAATTGGACCCTTGAGCAGAAGCCATTAAATGCCAATGTCTTCCATGCTTCAGAACCCATCACAATCCAGAAAGAACATTTTTCCTTGCCCTAGTAAAGGCTTCTAAGCTGCAAGGAGACCAGGTACCTTTGTTGAGCCCAAGAACTTATGGGAGGAAGGAAGAACCATAACATTGTAGAAACACAGCAGAGAGAAAATAAAAACAAAATTTCCCATGAGTTGTTACGTTTAACTTTATCACATGAGCAAATAAATGTGTTGCCAGAGAAAAAGGCTAAGACTTACCCAATCATTCTTCTACTCACTTGCAGAAAGACTTTAAAATTGAAAAAAACATGGGGCTTTTAAAGATATGTTGTGCTTGATGTTCTCAGTTTGTATCGACTTGGAATTACTATGATCATGAGTACAAATGAATGTAGTTGCAGCACTGTACTTACTGTATGTTGGTTTCTTAACTTGTGGTCATACCATTTTTTTCTACGCTACTCTTTCATGACACAGATCTCTGAAATGAAAGCTGAAGGCACATAGGAAACCTAGAGAAATAAAGAAAATATTTGTAGTGAATTAATAATAAGAAAGTACTAAGAGAGAAAGTAGCTAGACTTAACTAAAGCCTGGAAGGCTCACGTGCTGGCTTCCAAAAGCTTTTGGGTTTGCCTTTCTTGTCAGTCCACCTAACCAAAGTAACTCTTCCTTTTTTTTTTTTTTTTTTTTGTCCGTCTCTATACTCTCCTATTTTCCAAAGATTCCACCATTAACTACCTGCAGATGATTACATGTGAAGACACCACTATAATGTCTGTTTGTAAGCTAATTGAGGTGAAGTACTTCTTAACTTTCTAATACAACAATCTAAAATTGTGTTCACTCTTAAGATTTGAGATTCAAATACAGCCTATCAAGCATAAAGTTCCCTGATGTGTTGCTAATTGTATGATAATAACAGTACTTGTTGGAAAAAATCATCATAATGCCTACTTTGACAATTAAATTAATACACAATAAGCAATTTGTTATTCAGAGAAAATGCAAGTTGATGATGATAAGAAGAGTGGTTGTTGTTTGCTGTTTATTTTTTTTATTTTTATTTTTTAGTAAGAGGAAAAAAAGACAGCATTTATCTTGAAAATATGCATTTTCTACCAAATTGCTCCAAGAGACCAAATTTTTCATAGAGTAGTCCAACTGAGAGATGACATAGTTTGGAATACTGCTTTTGCTCTGCCAATGATCTACTCTGTGATATTATACAATTTAATAATTAACTTCCTTTATTGTTACATGACTTTGAGATGAAGAAAATAATACTTACGTATCTTTCAGTTTATGAATAAAGGAATCAGAGTTGCAAAGTATTGTTATGTATTTACAGACTACCAGGCTGGATATTCTCTGTTCTCACTTTCTGCTCAACAAAGTATCACGTTTCTGTAACACAAAGAATTCGGGATACTCTAATTCATATCTTTCCCCTTTTTAATGTGTACGGATTCCCGAACAGCTAAGTTTCCCAGAGATATCATTTACTGTTCTCTAGCAAGTGAAGCGAGCATTTTAATGAGTTAATATGCAAATAGATAATTAGGTTGAAAAATCTTAAAACCTTTAGCTGTAATTAAAATAAATGTTACTATTGAGGAAAATTTCCACTTTATGTAGGAGAAAATACTCATTTTCTAGTGCACTGCTTACAGAAGTTGGTGATTTCCATAGGAAATATATAGTTTCACAGTATGTTCAGTTTCATCAGGAGATAAATGCTTTTCACAGCAATGGCATTTAGACTGTAACCTCTTGAGGACAGAGACCTTTTCTTTTTAATAACTAAAAAGTACCATGCAAAGGTACATGTATATATTAATATTTAATACACAAATATTAATAAAACCCTTGAGTAAGGAGCATACTTGCTCACAAAATCAGATTAGATTACAACTATGAATGTAAATATAACAGAATTGTATCTAAAGGTATTCCAAAGTAACACCAAGAAGTATCTGAGTGCTGTGAATTTGCAGTCTGTACATGTTTGTAAGTCAGATTTCTCTGCAAGTATGGGATTTGGGTGGCTTGGGACTTGTGTGATTAACTGCATGTTTGCATGTGTGCATGGACATCTGCTAAATGCAATTAGTAATCTCAGAACCTAATGACCAAATTTAACCTGCATTAACAGAGGTCTTAAATAGGTCTTCTAACTAATTTGTGAACGTAAACTTTAAGCAAGAAAGAACAAAGACCATGCTAATACCCTCTCGAAGAGGAAAACTGCAGGGTAAAGTCAGAGATCCCTTACTAGATATCAAAAAAGTCACCAGGAGAGAGGTAAGTTTAAGAAGCTTTAATCATAAATTAGTATTTATCAAACATCAGAGCAGTCCTTACTCAGTCAAGCTTGGTGTCCCTTGCTGATCTTCTAGTGTCTAACAATGAAAAATCTTTGATAAAAAAGCTTTTTTTTTTTTTTTTTTTGCAGTTAGGATTTTCTGCCAAGTGGAGTCTCTGTTGTCTAATCAGGGGTGAGCTTGTGCTACACCTTAGTGTAATTCAATTAAAATGTCAATCAATCATAAGACAAATCGAAAAAAAATCAGCTTTTCTTAGATACCATGCTCAGACAACTTCTTGCTATATGATTTTATATGATAATGCTATATTTATTATATTTATAGATGAAAATCCAAGTATCTGTTCTTTTTGTACAAACATGTAGTCTTTATATACAAATATATGTTATCATATTCATTCTAGTACTTTCAAGAGGTCTGCTTTTCTCAATACAGATTATCAAAAATAGCATTTCTCTTACTGGCTTGAATCAATCCTATAGTCCTGAGAGATACAGAACAAAAAATATTCTACAACTTTCAGATAACATTTTAAAACACTTTAATACAGGGACATAACATTGCTTCTGGTCAATCTTACTCTGCGTTTGGGGAAATATTTAGGAGCAGGCACAATGCGCCACTTTTTGGAAGACGTTATCCCTAAGGAGCAACAGTTTGTCATGGAGGCTGCTGCTAGCCTTTCCAATGCATAAATTATTCCTCTTTTCAGTTCTGTGCATATCTAAGGGCATAATCAAGTCCTAGTGCTGGAGGGAGATACCTTTTTGTTCTAAGAAATGAAGTCTGGAAGCAAGCCATTTTGCTTAATCTCGGTGAGGCATTACAGTTAAGTTTCATATACTCTGCAGTTTCACTGTTCCCCTCAGGTTCACATACACATTGAGAATTTCTTAAATATCTCAAGACAGATGACAGTTCATATACTCATTTCAGTTGTTGACTAATGTTCAGTAAACCAGCAACAGTGAGTGTTCTGAGGACATCAGATCACTGCAGGCTCGGCTCAAATCCAACCTATTCCTAATAAATGACTGTTGGTGACTATTTAGAGAGGTATGTGGCATGCACTGACAAGTATATGATGACTTAAAAAACCTAATCATTTTCATCTACTACTACCATATAACCAATTGCACAGAAGAGGATGCTCTCTTAGAAAAGTGATATACACAGGCTAGGACTGAGTAGCATGGTTCATTTCAGATTTTCTCCCTTTTGTACTCAAATGATATAAAGCCCCAGTGATTAGGCAAATAAAAAAATTCAGGACAGTTCAGGAGAACTTAGCATGTCGCAACCCTAACAGAAGTCTGAAATTTGTTCACAGTGCTTATCAGTTTTAGAGCATCAGGGTTTGAAAAAGGAGAACTAAAAGGCAGAAATAAAGGAATTTTAGGTGGTAAAAATTGTGAAACTGCAATGTCTTTCTGTGCTAAGAACGTTTTCCCAGGAGCATCAAGTCAGCACATTCCACAAAAGACGAAAAGCTTATTTTCAGGCTATTTTTAACACATTATATTCTCATCCAATGAAGGGGAAAACAGATAATCAATACTAGTGATTATTAATGTAGGGGGTTTATGACTTAAGATAAAATGTGATGAGTTAACCTTTTCAAGAAGGCTATGTTTAAATAAATTATTAACATCTGTTCCTTTATCTGCTTTTTATGAAACATTAATTCAGCTCCTCATACATAGTGTGCATAGGGTTATCTTTGTCAGCAAAGGCTGATAGTAGTAGTCACTCACTTTTTTAAAGAAAACAGTATAAACTTGATGGTTAAATCCAGGAATGACAGAATATTAACTGTGCTACTAACTTCTCTACTGCTGCTAATATTTTTCCATAATCCTAGCCTACTTTTTCTCACTTCTTTTCCAAGGGATTAATCCTGCTTCTTTGTATGAGGAATGTTGGCAGGGGCAAGGAATTGCAAGAAACAAAATTGTGAGACATTTCTAAAGGAAGGTTTTTTGGCCAAAATTTCAAAAAACAACCAAACAACATCCTTTTCCAATGCAGGATATGCTCTTGTCTAAACTATGTATCTGTGTGACCTGCTTACAGATGTTTAAAATCCTTCTCAACACATTTTTTTGCTACTCTGTTTCTTTGTGTCATATTTAAACTCTGTGCTCTAAAAAGCCAGGAATGTATTTTTATGTGTTTTAGAACTACTGAATAAGTTAATAATAATAATAATACTAATAATGCATCAGTGCTCTGAAACATTCTCTGAGTTTACACAAGCTTATATTGTCATCCGAAATCTGGGAAGAAAACTCTCAAACTCCAGTATGGTGTTAGAAAGAGGCATTCCTTTATTCCCCACGATGCACACCAGGCAACTTGACACACCAGCATGGCCTCCCAGAGTTCAGGCTCTACATTTATACAGTTAAGACATACATATGCAGTACATTGGCATACATATTCATTCTTTTTCAAGGTCTCGTAGATATGCACTAATGTACCTTTGGGCATGCTCAGTGGTATTTAGGGTGGTTGAGAGCCCACCTACTTCTTCCCCTTTTTTCACCATCAGCTTCATCACTGAAACCTTTGACTCACTTTCATTCACTTTTCCCCAGTTTGGAAGATTTCCATTGCTTATTAGGTCATAGTGAGCCACTTTTTAAAAACAAGGTATGTGGAACCCGAGGAAAATGTCCTTGCACATTTTGAGGCAACAGATAAAAGGTTTTTTCTATTTATTTTTTCTATTTTTTTCTATTTTTTTTTTCTATTGTGACTCCAGTACTTCTCATGAGGCAAAATCATTGAGGCAGAAGATAGACAAAAATATTCTATTACATCCCCAGTGCAAAATTATTGAGAAAGAACAAGACTGCTCACCCACTAAAGCTGAAATGGAAAGTTTAAGAACTATCACTTATGGATTCCTTTTGCTAAACTAATACATTGGTTCTTAAACTAATGTTCTAATTCCTCTTGCCAAGCAAACCAATCTTATATCAATATACTGAAATGTTACAAGCAAATGTGAAATGATCTCAGATATTTCACAATACTAATACCTGGCATCTTTGTGAGTTTCTCCATCCAGAACACTAAAGGTGCTAATTGGAACTCATTCAAATATTTTTGCCAGTGGTTCCAGCTGTTTAGCTGTAAAATATTGGCCTTCCCAGTGGCTCTAAGAGCTGCCTCCAGCCTATCTTTTATCTTGCACCCCAGCAGGTAACCAGCCAGCAGCAAACAAGTGGCCTAACATATTTGTTTTCCTAATTGCTCTGGTAGAACATGCTATTCTCTAAGGCCAGATAATGATAAATGTTAATCATTTGAAGGTAATCCACAAGAAGGTAATTTACTTATCATTTTTCACCTCTAACTACAAATGGAGCAAACATGTTTAAGGAAGTGATATTTATGTGCAATACAGGTGTGTCTCCTGGAGCAGTGCCTATAAGCATGACATCTCAAATAGAGCTTGAACTCCTAGGATCACAATGATGATGACAACATGCTTCCCTTTAAAGTGGAAAGGAAGTAGTAGAGTACAAAGATGTCCACTGGAAATAGTAATCAGTAATAGTCTGCTATTGTTTGCACTTTAAGAAACAAAACCAGAAACCATCAACATTTTTAGATATCTGCTGACTGGCAGTGGGAGCATAAGGAGATCTTTATGCACAGTAGACACTCATGACTTTTTTATGTTCACTTCCTACTAACTCTCAACTTAAACAAAAAGGTTAAAAAGATTGTGATTATTATGTAAATTCATTTTTACTCTTTGCAAATAAGCTATCTCTGTCAATAGGTTAAAGTTGTAGTTATGTGACTAGGTGTAACTGAAATATGAGAAAATAGTTCCTTTTCAGGGTGTCTTTTTTTTCCATTTCAGCGGAGAAATCAAAAGAAAAAGAACGTTATTTTGTGTCATTACTATATTTCAATTTTTGAGGAAGTACTCTTCTAAGAATTGGCAGCAATCAGAATAAAATCAAAACACTCCTCTCAGAAAAACACAGAAGCATTTTATTTATATTCTGTTACACTTCATTCCTCTTTCTAGATTTCAATATTTTTGCAAATGTACTTCTATGTTAGATGACTAAGCTATTAAGTTACTCATAACAATTCATAGTGAGTCAGCATATATGATTTCCAACCTGATCTATATTTTATAATTTGAAATCTAGATTTAAGCTTGCAGAGGACAAAAGGCAGAGGAACAGCAGTATGAAACATGCAATTCTTTTCTGGGATTTTAAATTAATTTGGTTGATGGACAGGTAACTTAAATACTCGTGGACAGGGACACACAGGTAGCATATGTCACCGGAATCTTCTTTACACTGCTGCTATTCCACCTTTCAGCTATTTCTGGCTATTCTCACATCAGAAACCTGGCAGCAGACATTTAGGGTAGAAGTCCAGCTTTAAAATAAAATTGAAAAAAAATATAAATGCTTGGATTACTATCTTATTTTATTTTTGCTAGAAGTGGGAATATTTCCAATTTTCTGGGTCCTGTCAAAAGATGAAGGAAAGAACGCAGTGGCAGCTTAGTGGTGCCAAATTACAAAGAACTGGCTGTACAGTCAATCCTATCCTTCTCTCTCTTTGGGCTGCTGAGAGGTTGTGCCATCTGCCCTTTCAGCCTACTGAGCACTGTGCTGCTCTTGGTGATACAAGTTCAGAGTCCTCTTTTGTCAGGGCAGATACAAACAAGCACTATACAGGCAAATGTGCTACCCTCTGATATTTGGGGTATCCCAATATCAGAACACACCCATCTCTTAAGGAACGTTTGTTTTCAGTTTTGTTCATATTTTCAACTGGATGAAGAAATGCAAAAAGCCCTTTCTGCTAGGTCAGTGAAGGATAATGTGTCCAGGGCTGTTATGCCTAATATCTGCCATCTAGGACCATGGATACTTTTCTTTGTTGAAAATGTAAGCATTTTTATATGAAAGAGAATTGTGCCCAGAATGAGGTGGAGTGGAAAGACACCAATAAATTAACTGGAGTGTGCGGGGCAGTGCCTGCATATAAAGCCTCTGCAAGACATTGTGCAAGGGTTTGCAGCGATTTCTGTCCAATGAACTTGTTTCATTTTGATTGGAGTAATGTTTAAAATCCTGCCAATAGGACAAGATGAATGCATTATGAAAATAAGGATAAAATATTTTATAAGTTTCTGTTTTTAGTGTATGTTAGATATTAAAGGATTTTCCAAAGGAATTCTCTCATAACAGGGAGGGCAATTGGATGTGGTTTTAAAATGAATAATTGCAAAATGGAATGACTCTCACAGGGATACCCTACTATCCTTTTGGTGGAGAAAGTTCTGTATTTGCCAGTGTTCAAGATGCTAACTGATTTAGTTGCTGTCTCTGGATGTCTTCTCCACTTCAGCAGACCCTTGCAAGGGAGGCATGGCCAGACAGCCTGCCCCCTACCTCCAGCTGATGGAGTGAGGTGAGTACTCGCTCTGGCTTTTGGTATTCTGGGAAATGTAGTGTAGGAGAGAAATGTCCATTTTGCATTTGCTCTGCTTGCTTGTATACTACTGCATGTGAAGTAAGGAATGTTCAGTGTACGGGTGATGCCTGCATTGCATGCTAAGTCAAAGAGATGTGTTTTCATTAAGGAACAAAGATCTTTTTTGATGAGATGCTCTAAGAAAGCTCCTTTTATAAAATGGAGGGTGCTAGAAAGCATGTGTTGCTGCCACTATCACCTAATAGAGCTTACGCACTAGTAGAGAGAACAAGGGAGCTGGCAGAATCCTGTCTCTAGCTTTCAGTTCCAGGCTGCAGGCTTTTATGTTCATTTATAATGCGATCAATAAGGAATAGCTGAAATTGGGCTCTGGAAG
This sequence comes from Numida meleagris, assembly GCF_002078875.1. Classification (NCBI taxonomy): domain Eukaryota; kingdom Metazoa; phylum Chordata; class Aves; order Galliformes; family Numididae; genus Numida; species Numida meleagris. The sequence continues at coordinate 69,777,736 of NC_034412.1, read as the reverse complement.
CTTGATTTTATAGTTTGGTAAATTCCTTTTTAAAATCTGTTTAAAATAAAAGAGAAGTTTCTATGGAAACCTTCCCTTTTATTCAAGAAGAGATCTCCAAGTCTCCCAGGCGCTGTCTCTGCCTCACACACCCGGCGCTGCCTGGATCTGCTCCAAAAGCTGTGGTGCTTGGCCGGCCCCCCTGCCGCCATCAATCCAGCCTCATCCATCACCTCCAACATATGTAGCAATGCAGGACCCTCTGTTCATGCTCTTCCAGCTCCTGAAATGGTTGGCAGTGAAGAAGACATCCTGCTGGCCTGCAAAGCCTCAGGCTGGCAGGTGATGGTTGTAGGCCGCACTGTCCTGTGCCGCACACATGTATTGCAAGTGGACACCTGCCTCCAACACCAGCTAGGAGGTGAAGCAGCTGCCATGACCCAGCATTGCTGGCTCAGGTACAGCTTTGGATGGGGAAAAAAAAAAAAAGAAAAACCAAACAAGGAAGCAAAAAAACAGTACAAAACAAAGACTTCCGTGAGATAATCTCTGTTTCAGTGCTTTAACTCCAAAAACAAAAATGCAAAATGTCATTGGTGTCAGTGAAAAAATAACTGGATTTTTTCTTTTTTTGTTATTCTTCACTACTACCACTAACATCAGCTGATAGACAATTTCTTTGTTTCTCCAACACAGAAAGTGTAGGGCAGCTCACCTGCCTGAAGCTCCATAAATCTCTTCTCCGAAGCCTCCTCCCCTCACATTTTGTGAGATTCTGAGATATTTTGGCCTGCTGATGAAAACATATGCATTGCTGCTGCATTCAGAATCTTCCCCCAGGCCTCCCTTCCCTCTGCCCTGCCCCCAAGCAGCCATGCACAGCCTGATCCACCTGGGAAGTTGGGTCATGGTTTGTGTTTGGTGTGTTTGGTGCAGGACAGCAATTAGGCTCTAACAGTTTGCTGAGTCAGTTACTATTGCCCTTCCCAGCTTTTATTCAGTTTGAGCTCCCACAGTACAATATGAAATAAAAGGCTACAAAATCTGTTCAGTGAGGATCTAGTTGCTATCACAAAATGGAGTGTTTGTAGACAGGCAACATAATAATCAGATGTAAACCACAGCTTCTCATAGATTTCATGAGATTTCTGTCAAGGATAACAAGCTTTATAAATAAAGAAAACATTTCGCAACCATGTTCCTTTCAATTCCATGTAATTATTTTTTTCAGCACAGCAATTCATTATATGACCTACTGCATAAAGAAAATAATTCAGTTTTGGACCCCTTTACTCTCAAAGGGAAGAGTAAGATATGTAAGTTTAGAAGCATATATGAGATATTATTTAAAAAGTAGAAATAATAAAAAGTAATGCAAGCTTTCTTCATCTGGAAAAGTAATCTAGAAGAGATCTTGATGAAAAGATACGTGTTACAATGAGTATTTTTCTGAACCTCATTCTCCTAAGAAAAACAGGAGTGATGGTTCTATGTAATGTGCCTTTTGGCTATCCTGGCTAGTCATTCCTCAACTCAGAGGAGAAGAGCTTCTGTGCATGTTTCCTTATCTGCTCCTGTGGAAGACAGCTGTGCTAAATCAGCAAAAATATCTCTTTAAACATGTAAAGGAAATATTTTCATTTTCCACTTTAAAGATTAAGCTTTTTCTATAATGATTAACTAGTATATAGGTATATAAAATAGTCTGTTCGACTTTTTTACAATTACAGCCAATTTTATTACAGGGAATTGTTTGGGGGACAAAAGACAAACAAACTTTAGCATGGCAAGTCCTTTGTGGGATAGATTCAACCCACATGCCCTGGAGGAGCTATGTGGCAGCACTGTAGTAAAGTAAGGGCTCCATTCCATTGTAGAGATACTATGTGAATAAGAACTGGAAGTTTATGTGTTTACTTAATAGTTAGCTGAAGATATAGTTGTTCTTTCTGCATAAACACAAGGAAAGTTAAGCAAACAAGTGGCAAACCCCTTAAATAATTATTACAATTAATAGCAGGCTGTAGTCTGTTATTTAGACATATTATTTGCAGATGCTGGTCCCACAACTTTGTGATAAAGCTTCCAGAAATACTGTTCTTTAACCTCAACTGTCATCAAGAGTCTTTTAATTTATGGCATTTTTAGTGCAATATTTATTTATTTTTCATCAATAATTAAAAAATTCTGTTAGATAATGGTAAAAATAAAAGAAAAAAAATGTTATGCTTGTCAATCTCACTCCCAGGTTTGTTTAATTAGTTCTTGTCCCTTGGAGTCCCTAGACAAAAAATCAAAATAATCAGTTTCATAGTTCAAAGCCAAGATACCTCACTGGGATTTGCCAGGATGAGTAAACTGGTCGAGAATACATGTCTGCTCACACAGAGAGCTGTTTATCATAGAATCATAGAATTGCTCAGGTTGGAAAAGTCCTTAAAGTCCAAACGCAACCTAACCATACTACCCTAATTCTAACAACCCACCACCTCAATGCAGGAAGTTTCAGAAGCCCCTTTATCTAATTCAAATGGCCCCATGGCTTTATATTCATTCCAGACAATAGAAACTCCCGAAGATGACTTTGTAGAGTCCCAGGGCTCTGTATCACAGGGCTGGTTTTAACTCCTATGTTGCTCACATTCAATTAGCCAGAACAGCAGTTCTTCATTAGTTCTTCACTTCACTGGAAGAGGAAAGATCATAGAGCCATTTGAATCGGAAGGGACCCTTAAAGATGATGTAGTCCAACTCCCCTGCAATGAACAGGGACACCTGAAGCTAGATCAGGTTGCTTGGAGCCCCATCCAGCCTGACCTCAAGTGTCTCCAGGGATGAGAATGAGGAGGACGGCAGCCTCTTGCACCTCTTTTGCTTCTAGTCCACATGACAATCATACAGAAATGCCACACCGACTTCGTATATGAAAGTATGCATGAGACTGGGATTCTGCTGCCTTGGCCTTTACATTCACCCTCCTAAATGGGTTCTTCTGACTGCTCATTCCTCTGTTGATGTAGAAATGGAGAGTTCAAATTCTGCATGCAAAAAAAAAAAAACCAAATTTTTACTGCAGTGATTCTGGACATTGTAAAGATGCTGTTTGATGGACTCAGATTTGGAGAATGTCAAGCACATAAAATGGAAGTGGATTTCCTTCATATCCAATGAAAAAGGCTTCAATTTGCCCTTGGGTCATCCTTTTATTCTTCAGGAAAATTATGAGAACAACACAGTGGAATGAAAATATATAGTCCTTACTGCAGGCAAAGGGCTGAAGCTGGACACTCCCCGATGTTATAACTGCTCTTTTCTCAGATTCTTCATGCTTTTGACTGCATTTCCCTATCAGCTCTTTTGTCTGCCTTGGCCACTTCCCGCCCAGAGAGCCGCTCAGATCTTCCTGCTTTATTTTATCGGTGTCCCCTGGCATTCTCCTCGCCTTTTGCCTCTTCAAAGTCCTTTCCGTACTGCCCTCCCGGCCTTTGCAAATTGCTGCTGGTGTTTGATTAGACAACACTTTTATAAGAAATATCACCTCTCAGCTGCAGTCCCATTGCAAGGGCATTTTACAAAAGAGATGTTCTTTTATGTGCACAGAGTTAATGGATAATGGGCCATTATCAAGAAGCTGTGACTTTGTTGGTAGGTTTTCTTCTGGCAGTAAAAGTCTTTATTGTTGTTAACACACGCATTTCTAGAGCATTTACATAAAGCAATTAAGGCCACATTCAGATTGGCTATTATTGTACCTAATGGGGACATAATAGGTACGTAATGGATGTTTAGGCACCCATTATGCTCACCGGTTCAAAAGAGCGAAATTAGCAGGTTCTTCTCCTAGGCCAGGCAGAGGAATTGTCATGAAGACCGGGACTAACAGACATCTATCCCAGCGTCGCACATTATGGGCTCAAATTCATTGTCCTGGGCAAAGGCACGCGAAGCATCTGTGCTTCTGCAGTGGTTCTTTGTTCTCCTCAAAATAGAGCTCTAGCTACTTGTGTGGCGTCCTAGACTCGCTCCTTGAATGACAGGGTGTGATGATTTATCCCAAAATGACTCAAGCTTCTTGGAGTAGAACGGAAAGATAAAGTCCTTTCCCCTAACATCACAGTAAATATATATATATATGTAAATTTAAGCACTTATTTTATTTAAACTATGAAAAGAATATATATATGTAAAAACTATTAAGATTAGAGTTGTAAGCTCTTAGCGTAACCTTTTTTCATTAATAAGCAAGCTAGACTACAAATAGTAACTGCTTTGGTAGCTTGTTGAAAATAAACCACATTTTATGCTGTGAAATTAGTCATATTCCCAGTGAATTAATGCTTAAAACATTTTGCAACTTGAATAGGTTTTACTTCTGTAACAGCACATGCTGCTGTTCACTCCGGTTCATCCTCCCAGCCATCCCAGTCATCCAGATTTAAAGTAGCTGCCAGGAAACGGGCTGCAATCCAGTGAGGTAAACAGAAGCCACTATGCTGGAAAGCAAAACAACTACAGGCCCTTGGCAATGGTCAAATAGCTGGAAGGAAGGATTTTCACTGGGAAAAAAAAACACACACTCAAAACAGCAAGGCGAACCCCTCCCCAACAGTGCAAAAGTATGTTTTAAAGCTGGAAATTCAGATCAAAAGAAAATAATCTCAGAAGCTTTTTAAAAATATAATATTTTTTCCCCCTCAGATTAATTATAATCAAGCCCAGGCAAGGAGGCAGGCACACTCAGCTCACAAGTGGAAGCTCATCTCTCTGCTCCCCACAGTCTCCTGGAGCAGAAGCTTCCTGATGCCTGGGAACAGCAGTGCCTGAGTTCTCACTCTGCTTTGCTGGAATTGGGGAAAATATATGATTTTTTGCATCTGTGTGTGGGAGAAATGCTGAATTAATCACGGCTGTAGGATCAGGCTCATTATAGACAGAATGGAGGTAACCTTTTGCTTAAGCTATGGTTCAGACAACCTCAGTGTGATTTTCAAGCACATCATCCTTACAGAATCTGTAGTTCTGGTGATTAAATATTTAAACCCAGTACTCAGAAGGCCTCTAATTCTGTCTGTGGATCCCCACAAAAGCTCTTCAGATGTTTCCGATATTAAACCTCTACAGAACTGGTTTTTACTGTCATTTTCTGGTGAAACTCTACACCATCTTTTTACGATACAAGCTGAATCCTGGTAGCAGAATGCATTATTTTAAACTTAAAGCTGAAGAAGTAAGTGTGAGTTTGAATGCTCTGCTAACAACTATCCCTTGGCAGTTTGCAGCCCAAATACTGGAAGCCAAGAGATAAACCAGTTAAAAACAAAGCCCAGCACACCAAACATGCAGCAGAAAGTATTTCTAGAATTATTTCTGTTTTTCCTTTTTGGTCTCTTCTTCCCATGCACAGAAATCTCCTGAGGTAGAGTAGTCCAGCACCTCTATGCAGACCCAGGAAAGCCAGGTGCTGTTCACAGCTGCTACCGCAACTGTGGCCATCCTGTGGCTGTTTTCAAAGACAAAAATGTCGGACTTTTAACCCCTCCATCACTGCACTGAGAAAACCAAAGCTCATGAACATCTGGATTTGAAGAAGTGCCCTTACACAATATTAGGGTACCAGAGTGTAACTCTTGAGTTTTCCTCAACTGCAGTTACAAGACTGAATTTAAACAGTTCCTACTTCATAAATCCTTAACTTGATTTGTTTGTTGAATTATTTCAGAAAGTCAAAGGCATTAGAAGCACAGAAATTGAAACGCAGGATTCAGATTTTGTGGTTTGTTGGCTTTGTGTTGCTCATCCAGTATGTCCAAGGAGAAGTACTGGGGGATAGTATCATGCCACATGAGACAAAAAAAGCCAATAACCTTTGAGAAAAATGCAAGGCACTCACTCTTAAACTAATATTTTATTCATTTTTCACCTATTTTATTCATAAGCATCTTGTAAACATTTAAGGACAACTGTTTAACCATATTGCATACATTCTTTATTTTTGTGAGAATTGAGCAAACATTTTGCCTTATTACTGTTGTTAAATTTTTACGATGTGTAAATTTGATATTCTAGCAAGTGCCTCAGCCCAATTGATATGAGTGCTGTGCCTCTCATTTTAGAAGTGTAAAATAAAGTCACTTATGTCTATTTTATAGGGATTCTTCTATACATTAACTTGCCTTTGAGGCCATCATATATCAGCCAGAATTCATGGGCTTATATTTGTACTCCTTCAGCTCCTAAAATTGAAAACAAATAGTATAACCAAAAGATTGAATTTCTGTAGTCTCAAAGTCAAAGGAGCTGGCATAGGCAGAAGTGAGGAGCATAAAAAGTAGCCTTCATTATTGTAATCTTTCTATCACATTCCTAATGCCCCCATAATTACAATAGTCTACATAATCACATCTTGTGATGTTAATGAAAGGTGTGATAATAATATATCTTTTCGTGGAAATCTGATTTAACTATTCCCATTTCATATGGTCATTCTCCTTCTCTTCATCAAACTGAGTAAATTACAGTCTTGACTGAATATGATACAATCACTAGATCAAACATCTTTCATTTAATACTGATTATTTACTCAGGATTATGCAAATAAATAAGTAAATAGAAATGAAATTCTGTCAAATAATACATCTCTATTGCCTTAATAGGAATTTCAGAAGATTCCACTCACTGATATTTTTGTAAAAATTGATGTTCATAAAAAACAGTATCTAAATGTTTAGTTTTTATTAATGAAAGGGCTTGGGGATAGAAGTTGATATATGTGAACCTGGGGCATAGGAAAGGAAGCAGTACATGGGTTCAAAAACTGTTTGACAAATGCATGTTATGAAAATCCATGGAAGGCTGAAAATAAAAAAAGACCATTTTTTCTCAAGAAATACACTATCCAGAAATTGTTGGAGTCTGGGGAAGGGTGTTGGTGCCATTCTTTTGAATTTTTTTTTTTTAATCCATGCATGCAGTCTAGGGTTATGAGGCAACAAAGGACCTGAAGGTATGAAAAAGGACTAGTAAAAAGGTAAAATGCTAATTAGCAGAATGAATGCTGTGTAGGACTATGTATTATCCTACACATTGCTTATTAAAATTCCTCTTAAAAATTGAAGCAAACAATCAAGCAAGGAACCTGTCATATTAAAACAAATTTAAAAAAACAAATTAAAAAATATGAAATAACAAAATATTTCATCCATTAATTTGCTGTTGGTTTTTTGTTTTTTTTTTTTTTTTAATATAGAACCTTAGTAATAAAAGTTAGAAGAGATTTCAGGGAACATGTTTTTTAAATGGATAGAAATTAGTGAGGAAGAAAAAAAACAACCACTTTTTCATATGCATCAGAAGCAGGAATCCAACCAGAAACAAAGTTTAATAGGCAACTGAAACATACTGACTGATCTTGAGAAAGACAAGGCCATAGTATAGAAGTTAAATTAATTCTATTCACTGAGACACACAAAGAATGAGGAGGAGGGGGAGGAAACTGCCTCGTATTAAAGTGTCAGATATCAGAATAATTCAATAGAATACGTTGTAGCAAAGCATCAATAAGATACATTCATTAACTAAGAGAGGGAAGGAAATTCAAATATTAAACTGCTGAAACACTGAATGTGGTAAGCAGTCTACCAGTCAAATCAGGCTCACCGAAGGGCAGCAAGAGATATCCAGATATTTCTAAACAAAACAAGAGTGTGACTTCAAAACTGAGACTATCAATAAATGTGATGAGAAAGTTAGACTTATTAGATTGCAAAGTGACTATCCTGCTTTGGAAAATGTTGATATGCTTGATGCAAAAGGAATGTGATTTCCAACATAGTTTTTGCTTCAGAGAACTTTCGGAGATCTTTGACTAAATCAGTGGTGTGGGTAAAAGATATGTATGCTAAAATCCACACCTGGCTGTGAAGGCCTGTGTAAATATCTTGTGATATTAACTCTGTAATTGAAAATGAAATGGCAGATGAAATTCAGTGTCAATAAATGCAAAGTAGTGTGTGTGGTAGAAAAAAGCCACAATAACCCTGCTACAGATGCAGGATATTTAGCTCTGAAGGACCTTATAGTCATTATGAGTAACTTTCTGAAAGCATTAACTCCATGTTCAGAGAAGGTTAAAGTGGTAAATAGAACTTAAGAAATGTTAAGAAAGTCATAAAGAACAGAAAATGTCGATAGGACACTATATGTCTGGTGAGTCTATGTCTTGACTTTTGGATGTGATTCTGATCGTCCCAGTTAAAAAGATGCAGTGGATATAGGGCACTTTCGGAAGAGAAAGATAAATCAGATCAGAAGTATGGAGATTAAAAATACACTTTACTTTGGAAAAGAGATGACTGATAGGAGGGGTATAAGATGGGATTACTTAAAATCTTGAACAGTACAGATAACACAGACAAGGAAAGTTCACCCTTCTCATAGCAAAATTGTTTGGGAATAGGCTTAAAACAAATTAAAGAAAAGGTATTATTCATAATTAAAAAAGACAACGTAGTCACAATTGCCACGGAAAGATAGAGTTCAAAGAATGACTTAAGAAATTAATGTACAAGAGGTCTTCCAAGAACTAATAAAACCAAAGATCTAGAGTCAGTCTCAAACAACAACAACAACTATTAGTCCTGTAAATTCTGGTTTCCAACAGGTACGTAACTGTACCAGGAAAGCTGCAATGTTTTCAATTCTTCCTTTTTTTCCCCTCAGGTCACCCACTACCATCACTGGGTGACCTAGTTAGAGGTTTGGCAGGTTTGATACAAAAGAAAGATTTTTTTAAGGCATTCGTATTCTTTTTTTTTTTCCGACTTGTGTCCAAAATCATACTTCTATTGTGAGTTCCCTCCTGCCAATAGATGCTATGCAGCATATAAAAGATACGTTGATCAACAGGAATTTTCAAAAGGGTTGTAGTGATTAAGGTTGTTCCTGCCTTAAAAATTAGGAATCATCGGTGTTTTCAGTGTCTTCTATTATCAGTCACAAATCTTCTTATGGTATGAGGCATCCAGCTTGGACAGCTTTTGAATAACATGAACATTTAAGAGAGAAAACTTTGTAATTCATTTAAATAGGGCTTTTGTGAAGCATCTGAAAGAGAATTTATGTTGACAGATAATTTACTGATCACATTATATAAATCCTATCCTGTTCCTCAGTGAGTTTTGTTTCATAAATGGTGGAAACTGAGCACTGAATAAGCATACACTTCATTTGTTTCATTGAACTTATTAAATATATAAGAATAAATTGTAATAATAAATTTAACCTGGAAAGATTTCATCAATTAACAAAACTTTTATTTGTGGTTGTACAGCAACACTGTATGTTTGCCTAAGGAAGGACTGTTTTTCATACATGACTTCTTCCTCCAGATCTTTTGTACTGCATCAGAATGAGTTACTAAATGGCTGTCGCACTGCCGTAGAGATAGCTTCATTTCAGTGATGAGGATGGAATTTTTTGAGTTGAATCACAATTTTCAAAGCACAGATGTACGACTGCACACTGGAAGAAAGTGAGGCTCTTATCAAATTTGTTCTTGTATCTTCATGTTTAGTTTATCAATAACTTCAAAGAAATATAAAAATATGGCTAATGCAGCTCAAAGATATCACTTTGAAACAAAAAATTTATCATTACTGATTACAAAAAATTGCTACAGGCAACTTGATCTTAAACTGGATACAAGCAAACAGAATGTATTTTAAACCCACTTAACGTGGTTGCATATCAAGACAGAAAGAGAAGTAATTTGCAGTGAAGTTACTGCATTGTAGTAGACAGTGAAAAAAGGATTTTGAGGTGTAGCAAGAAAGAAGGGGTATAACTTTAATTATGCATGAACTAACTGTTAATGCTCCCTGAGAGAATCAGTACTGTCTCTGAAAAGGAAAAAAAGACATTTTGGTATGTTTTAGAAACATCTTTAATATTAAACACAGGTTCACCTTTTTTAATCTTCATAGAAAGAATGACAGGGATTGACAAAATCACATCACTTGTTGCAAGATTACGGTCTCAGCCAGAAAAAAAAAAAAATGGGCAGGAAGAATTTTATACTACATACCTCTTTTGTTAAACTCATATTTACATTCATAAATTCTCCCTTGATAGAGATTTTATACATAGGACAGGCTGAGAGAGCTGGCGGTCTTAAGCCTGGAGAAGAGAAGGCTCCAGGGAGGACCTTATAGCAGCCCTCCTGTACTTGAAGGGGGCCTACAGGAAAACTGAGAAGGGACTTTTTATAAGAGAATGTAGCGACAGGACAAGGGGAAATGGTTTTAAACTGGAAGAGGGTAGGTTTAGACTAGATATTAGGAAGGAATTCTTCACTTTGAGGGTGGTGAGACACTGGAACAGGTTGTCCAGGGAGGTTGAGGATGCCCCCTCCCTGGAAGCATTCAAGGCCAGGCTGGATGGGGCTTTGAGCAACCTGGTCTAGTGGGAGGTGTCCCTGCCTACAGCAGGGGAGTTGGAAATGGATGATCTTAAAGGTCTCTTCCAACCAAAATGATTCTATGATGATTCTATGATACTTATACAGAATTTAAAAATGCATTGTCACTTCTTGTTTTCATAGTTTCTATTTCCTTATAGATTGTTTCTTTCATGTTCTGAAATGGTAAAATATTACTGAAATATAAACATAGATACTCACGGGAATGTGAATATTTGAAAACTCAATTTGTCTCATTAAGAAAAATTCTGAGGAAATCTTTGTGAACTGAATAACATGAAAATCAGTTCTCCTAATTTTCATTGTTCTGCTACCACACAGCCTCATATTTCTCCGTATTCTGTATTCTCAGAATCAGACATTACTAAAATTTACTGGTATTGATGAAGTGACTACAGTACTACAAACTTTCTTCTGGTGGAGTCCCATCAAATGGCAATTGAGTCAGAAGGGCATACTTTGACTACCCAGTAGTATCAGATAGCTATGTTTTTACTTCTTTTCTTTTTCTGCCTTTGCTTGGCCTCAACTGCTCTTCAAACCAGCTTTCTTACCTTAACTGAAAGTATTTCAATTTTGACTGAAACAAAACTAGGAATTCAACCAACTGAACTGCAGTCTTCTAAACAAGCCTCATATGCTCATTGTCTTTTGATAATGAAAGCTTCTAGATGTGCAATCTCCTCTTGTTGTAAGAAAAAAATCAATTCTTTAGCTTATTAATATCAATCTAGACTATTCAGTCTATGGAATAACAATATAATGTAAAGTGCTCAAATTTAGCAACTGAATATCATAAATCATATCTACTTAAAGCATACCTCATTTCTATATTTGATATTTTATTTGCTGAAGATCTGAAGAAAGCTTTTTCTGCAAAGCTACATATTATACAGTAGAGAGGTCCACAGGATAATTGTGCTGCAAGAATATAATCTGTTCATTGCTACATATATGTTCACAGTCACGAGCTCACCTGCTATTATATGGAATGCATTTTTATTTGATCAAAATGAAGAGTAAAAATATAGTATTGTTCTTTAGGTCTTTGGAAAGGATGATCTACCAGTGTCTTCATTCTATATGCTAATCTATACCTTTTCAAAAATTATTCAATTCCCATTGATTCCTCTGTGCTCATTTTATGGCTTTTACACAGCAAAATGAAACTCTTGAAAAAACAGCATGTCACTAGGCTACAGGATTTTCTCTGCCTGTACATCACATTTTACTCATTGGGTTGAATGTGTTTCCTTAAACTGTTCCTAAGTTCTAAGAACAACCTAGGACATAATTCTGGGAAATTCAGTATTTACAAAAGTGTATTTGCAATTTAAAGATACAAGCATAGAAAAGTAATAAAAGAGAAATTCTTTGTGTTTATGAAATTTCCTGGGCTGGTTTTGAGACTTTCTCTGACTAATTGAGGAAGTGGAGTTCTCTGTGGATCTTCATAACACATTGAATTCAGTCAGTATGAGAATAAACATATGCAAGTAATAGTAATAAATATATTTGGATTATCACTCAGTTTACATATTGTTTCTTAGTTTCTTAGATAACAAAAACATTTTTAGTTATAATTATAGTGTCAGCAAGCAGCCAAAAGGCAGGAAGCTGACTGAAGATATAGTGGCTCAATACAATATAAGGATAAAATAAAATATTTGCATAGTGCATGTCACAGAATCACAGAATTGTAGGGATTGGAAGGGATCTCCAGAGATCACTGAGTCCAATTCCCCTCTAAAGCAGGTTCCCTACAGCAAGTTGCACAGGTAGGCATCCAGATGGTTCTTGAATATCACCAGAGAAGGAGAATCCACAGCAGCTTGTGGCAGCTTATTCCCATGCTTCGTGACTCTGACAGTAAAGAGAAGTTCTTCCTAGTGTTAGAATGGAAATTTCCATGTTCCAGCTTCTGCCTGCTGCCCCTTGTTCTATTGCTGTACACCACCAAAAAAAGTCTCCCTCCTCTGACTTGATTCCTGCATTTTAGATATTTATAAACAGTTTCAAGATCCCCTCTCAGACTTCACCAGACTGAACAGTTCCAGGTTTCTCAGACTTTCCTCATATAGGAGAAGCTCCGTATCCTTAATCGTCTTTGTCAACCTCTGCTGGACTCATTCTAAGAGATTTCTGTCTTTCCTGAACTGGGAAGCCCAGAGCTGGAGATGATATTCCAGCTATGGCCTCAGCAGTGCAGAGTAGAAGGGATCACCTCCTCTGACATGTTGGCCACAATCTTTTCACTGCACTCAATGCACCATGTTGATACAACATTGTATATTTTTCCAATGCTAAGTTTGAAAGATTAGATTTCTGGGCTGCCTGGATACACTATGATTTTCTTATAGCAGTGATTCAACTAGTTCTGGATTAGCATGAAAGAAAAATTCATTAAGGTGTATTTTCCCCTTTTTGAAATACTGGACACAGAAGCACATCCCTGCATGATTTCATTAGTTCCAGGCTAAGACCCAGCACAAGGTTTACTTCTCTTTCAGTACTATTTTTATTTATTATTTTTTTCAGCTCGTCTCTTTTATTTATAGTTGGTAAAGCTTAGGCTCAAATGCTCTAGAAGTTCCCCTTATACACCCCTAACTGTCTAGGTAGAGGTTTTGATGAAGCTACACAACAAATTAAATGCATGCTCCTGATGTAATTTAGGCAGCCTAATTCCAGCACTTGCTGCAACAGTTTAAGTAAATGATACATTCAGAAAAAAAAAAATACACTTCTCTGTTCATTTTTTGAGTGTAGGAGCAACTTACAGATAGATGTGCATTCATAGGTTAAGAGCTGGTGCTATACACGCTGTCCATCCTGCTTGGTAGTTTGCTAAAGGCCACAGAAAGAGCCCACTCACCAACTGGAAGACCTCCAAAGCCAATTTCAAAGGAAATGTGTAGTGTCTGATTCTCAGGACATAATTACAAAACATATGTCTTCATCCTTTGAATAGACAGATTTGGCAGGTATTCTCAAGCCGAAGCATAACAGGCACCACAGAGCACACAAAGTGGTTGTACAGTAGACTTCATTATGGCCCACAGAAGGTTCTCTTTCAGAAAATGGCAGCCAGATGGAGCACTGCTGTTACTACCAGTGTTTTATCTAATTATATCACTCCCCCAAGCTGGGAAGGCCACAATGCATTCTCTTCACCTGTCAGGAAGGATTAAAACTCACATCAATGCTCCCTCTGCAGGTGTTTCTTCATTAGAGTTTTATTTTAGTTGAGTTTTGCACTTCTGAAGAGACCTTCCTCACTGTTTCCTTTTAGAACGCTTTGGTTAGCACTGTTTTTCTGGTTGTCTTCACTGGAAGTCCTGAAGTCTGTTTGCTTGTGTCTTTTTGGGTGGCAATGCTTCAAACAAGTTGCGATCTGGGCACCCATTCCCTTCTCTGAGAGCTGTCTTCCCATTTCTGTAAGGTTAATTTAATTGACAAAAGTCATGGGTTAACTTCTGGGTAATTTCTGTTACAGCAGAAGCAACCATACTCACAGACTTTTATGTAGACTATTGTTTGGTATCACCCAGGTTCCTTTTATAAACCTTAACAACAGAGTTACTTATTCAAGCATGCTTCTTTCAATCAGGTACAATTATTAAATGAGCTAAAACACAAACAAGTATTAAGGGTATTGCAATTATCTGAGAGGTGATCATTAGAAGAATTTACAAACTATTTCCAGGAATATGGAGAGCTAGTGCCCACTTCCAATGAAGAAGAACAGTCTTGGTTTCCTTGAAGTTAAGCGCTGAAATCCAGAGTTTCCTCTTCTAAATCTAGAAAATAATTAGGAAAGCCAAAATCTAAAATTAGACTGTTCCTTGCATTGTTTTTTAAGGAAGTAGTAATTTCTCAGGCCATTATCTTCATCAAGGGTCTTGTCTGCCCTGACCTATTTCTATCAATGATACTCAAATAAAATATGCAGTAAAAATAATTTAATTAAGATTGTAGGTGATCATGAAGAGAAAATTGAACAAAAATTTGTGATAGGATGGACAGACAGGAACATTATTAAGATGCTAAACTTACTTTTTGTGTAAGCTCCCAGAGCCTGACAAATATGCTGATTCACTGCTGGAAAAAGTAAAACCTTGAATTTCACCATCTCTTTGCATGAAGAAAACACTGCTGCTCAGCATGACTTCTTGATTTAACTACAGTTAGATAAGTGAAAAATATCCTACAAAAAAAAAAACTTGCCTGAAAATAATCACAAGCATGGGCATAAAAGTTTTTCAGCTGTTTATTCTCTGCAGTACAGAGAGTTATTGCCTAGGATTAACTGATGATTAATTGATGAGTCAATATTTCATCCAGGCTGTCCTTGCATCTTCACAGATATAGTAAAAAATGAACTTCTAATACAGCAATAGAAATATCTAATCACATTAGATTTCATGTAGTTGCATCAAATATTACTTGCAATATTACTTGACGGAACCTAACTTGAAAAGAAGTAATACAGCTGAAATAAGAACAGTGGGAACTCTGGAAACACCTCTCCTGCAGCTACTTTGTACTTGATGCCTTGCTTTGTGACAGTAAATCAACATAAGCTGATGTGATCTAAATCCAACTTGTAGGTAGACTTCATGGCTGACCAGTCCAGCATACTGTAAACTTCCTTGCTACGGTCTACGTGACAGAATAAAAGCCACTTCTGGGAATGCAGTCTGACAAGCGCAGAATCATTCTCAATACTGCAGTCCCTGAGGAAAATGCTTTTATCTTGTCAGAGACTTTAGTCCCAGCCTTAAACCTGTACATATGTATCTACATCTGCTTATCAGTAAAACAATACCTGTTGTCTCCAGAATGTACGAATGTTCAACCTAAATGTAAAATTAATACAAACTATTAAGTTAACTGAGTTTAATTTAATAGCTGCATATATTAAATTATTAAACATTTGCTCTTTTTCATAAAAGTCAGTGAGAGATATACTGTCACTTTCTCCAATGAAGTAAACTATTGCAAATGTAAGACTTTCAAATGAATTCAGGATTCTCAAAGAAAAGCCAGCTTTTAGTTAGTGGAAAAAGAAGCAGCAATTGATCAAACTATTCTACATGAAATTGTACATTTCAGTGAAGATACAGATGTACTGCAGATCACAAGCAGTAATATTTCTTGAATCTGAGCCATTCCCCTTCTCCAATTTAAATTCCAGTTTAATAAATGGTACAACAAGCCAGTAATATTTTCACTGGTGACTGTATTAGGTTAATTGGAGCATGTAAAAGAGCAAATTCAGAAGACGCTACCATTTTATCTGCATAGCACCAGGGAGTTCCTAGTAATGGAGAATTTCAAGACTTAGTTAATTATTACATAACATCTTACATTCAGAAAAATTTTCCATTAACAGAGAGTTAATATACTAAAGTGCAATATCCAATAATCAGAAAATAGATTAAATAAGGTTGACTTGGAAATCTTAGTCATAATACTTTTCTCCATATGCACTGTTGACATAGTTTAGTAATTACTCCACATACTTGAGAGAGAATTTTAAATGCTCTGAATGTTTCAACAAAAATACATATCCTTTCCCCTTAATAAGCTGCAGTGCTGGACTTCAGTCTGCAGAGCTGTGGGTAGACCAAATAGAACATATGAGATGGTGGGCTACACATAGCTGTTGAAATCCTGAATCCCAATAGGGATCCAAATTCAAATAAAAGAACACTCTCTTAATTGCCTACAATGGTCCAGTCTGCAAATGCTCATAATTATACCTGACTGCACATACCTACTTGCATTATTGGATGCATTCTTCATGGTCTTTGAAAAAGTCATACTCTCAATCACATTGAAATAGTGGACTTGATACAGGAATTATCAGGTGATACATGCATATTTTCCACTGAAGGTGTACTAATGGTTAGAATGGTCACCTCCAGTCTTTAAACCCATAAACAAGTTGGATCTAAAAAGAAACATACAGGAATCTATTCACATTTTCTAGCTCATCCTAAATCATGATCTCTGGATATCTCCCAGTATTCTAAAATATGCTTTAAAATCTAGAGATGGTAATGGTTTCTGTGTAATATTTCATGTTCTGTAATATTTAATGTTCTTTACCTCTCAGTGAGGGTCCTTCTAAGGGCATTGTCTACCATCTTCCCATCTCTTCCCTCTGTTTGCTTTCTTCTCTCAGTCTTCCTTTTTCCTTTGCTTCTTTCCTCTCTCTTCTTCTTTCTCACCTTCATCTGGAGAACATGAAAAAGTGAGAACTAAGCCAAGGAAGTAAGTTTTTCGCTTTGCTTTGCTTTAAAGCCAGAGAGATTTGTGGTCATCCTAATCTCCACCAGTAATGAGTTCCCAAATCCAGGTACTGCTGCTGAGCGACCCATCTTCTGCTCTTATGGGTTTCTCACAAAAGATTGACAGTTTCATCAGTCCTAAGGAACACAGCTGTCAGGGCACAGCACTTTTGCAAAAAATACCAACAACCCCCAAAACAACCAGACAAGTAAAAATGTATTCTCCAGCATGTCTGGAGGTAATACCTAGGATAGCTCTGATATAACATGTATTTAAGTAGTATAGAAAACATTATGTGCTTTCTTAGCATGTTTATCTTGAAGTGTGTGTAATAGAAATAAATGAGAAGCTTTTTTTAAATAATGAAGTAAGCAGTTGTGTGCTGGAAGAAATACTTATGTATATGGGCCAAATCCTTGACTAAGAAGATGCTATTTTTACATTCTCATTTCCTGACTGCAGCTGCACCTCCAAGCCAAAAGCAAAAAGCCTGGAAAAAAAAAGTTTAGAATTCAATTCTTAAATCCATGTTTAAGAGCCTAATAAAGAGCCATTTGGAGGATTTATTTTTAAAAGTTTTAGATGGTGCAATTATTCTACTTTTGGACTCAGAATATGGCTTTGGGCACCAAAATCTGGGCCTGAACACAGACATTGAGCGTATTTCTTAAAAATCCTTTTTGGCAGTGAATGTCTTAGATGTCTTTTGGATGCTTAAGGCTGCATCATACCAGTATCTTCAGTTTATTGCCCAAAGAGTAGGTAAGATTGATTTTTTTTTCAAGATTCCTTTTGTTCAGTGGCATATTAACAGCAAACAAATTTGCTGGGGAGCAGTCTCCCAACCTAAGCTTTACTCTTGCAGGTGGCTAAACAAAATCCTTGATGCAATACATTTTTCCTATTATTTCAAATAAATCACCGCTTAGTGTTTTCAAGCCCATTTGTCTTTGATTAAACATTTCTGTTGTGTTTCACAACCAAATTTTTTAATGGCCAATTCCCAGTGACCCATCACTCACCATTTTGAACTATTATTTCCGGCCTTTGCGTGGCAGTCACAGGCCCCATCTGCTCAGCTGTAGAAAACATTTTCTTGTGCAACAGCAGCAGCTGCTGGCCACTTGGCAGACTCTGCAGCCAGCTGCAGGGCCACGATGTGGTGGTGAAGCCGATACATTTACCACTCTTGCTCTTCAGCACAAGACTTTGAGTTCAAGTCATCAATGTCAAAAAGTTGTTAACAAGATTTTTAATTGGTGTGACAAAAGCATGGTCACTGTCAGGTCATCGAAATTTCTGTACACAGACTGTGCCTCAAAGGCTCCCAATTTTCTTTTCTCAGTGGGCAGGCAAGCATTCTGTCTGCCAAGCCAAAAAAATGTTAGTTTTGTGCAGTCTCACACATGACCTATATGTTTGTGACAGGATTTTCAAAGATGTCCCGAGGAGCTGCGATTCCTGCGATTCACTGCCACCTGGAGGAGTACAGGTTAAGCTAGAAGAGCATTGCTACCTCCAATTACAGTTTAACTGCTCAGAATGGCTTTCAGGTTTCATTTGGCACCCTGGCAGAGAAATTAGGCTGGGAGCTAGGTTTCAATATCAATAAAGGCCTGTGTGTGTGTGTGTTTAAATCATGCTTTATTAAAGAAAAGCAGAGCTGGTATAAATGAAATATGACTATTTTTCCCAGTAAATTGTGTCCATATTACTTTATTACCTTTTATCATGCAGTGCTAGCACAACTGGATTCCAAAATTTCATCATTTTTAAATGGACTTGTTTATTTTATTATTATAAATAATAATCACAAGATATGTAAAAAATTTAACATTTTATAAACTCTGGTGTATTTTTGTTTACTTAGTCATTTTCAAATTCAAATAATTTGAGCAAGTGCTAAAGTTGTTCTGTCTTTAATTTCCTGAGTATTTAGAATCCAATATCAAACCTCTCATTACCAAATAATTGTGATAAATCTGTCGTATTTTCTAGACTGATAATAGATATTCCAATAAAAATAATTACTCAGCATTCTACAGACACTGCAATTAGTAGGACAGATCTAATAAAAAATCTCCTCCTGTTCTCTCTAATACTTTGCCAATTAAATGTAATTTTTGTTCTAATGCTGTAAGGCTGTGTATACACTCCCAAAGTGCCTATTAAAGTATATATTTACCTAGTAAATATTACTAAGTTCTGAGGGTAGTTTATAATTCAGATCATGAAGTGGATACACATTGATTCCTAGCAAAGGTTTTCAAGTGAGATTTTAAACATATACTGTTAATGATTTAGCTCTCTTGTCAACAAATACAGTACACTTGAAAGTGCAAATGCCTCCGGACGAACATCTTGGGAGACAGCTCCAATGGGATGTGCAACCATTTGGCAAAAATCCATCTGAAGACTGTACTCCTTTTTATATTAACCCTATTCATGGCACATCACAAAAGGTCTCTCCTTGGAATCCCTTTGAACGCATAAGTTGTTGCATAAGGAGGGAAAAGGAAATTCAGCTGGAAGCACACAAATAGCCTATAATTTTGCCATAATGGCTACCATCCAGCAAGTTTGCTCGGTGCTTTCTGCCTGGGACATGCACTCATGCTCCAAATATGCTGCCACAAGCTTGCTCAGTCTTATCCATCCTTACACCCCTATCAATAGTCTGTACAGGACTTTATTTCCTACTATATTTTCCATTACAATTTTAACTGAAATCCTTATGACTGACAAGACAGTTACAATCTCCCTCCCTTAGAAATAGGTCCTTTTACTTCCTCCCCCCCCCCCCCCTAATTTCATTCAAGTTCTTTCCTTCTTTATGGATCAAGAGTTACTTTGTATATTTTTTCTTTTTTTTCAGATTTTTTTTTTTTTTCAAGAGTAGCCTTGTGATTTCCCTTATCACAAGCTTTCTCTTCCTCCTCTCTTGAAAAGTTCCTGGTCTTTTTCTCCTCTGCTATATGGTGCTTGCTTGTTCATTTCAAAGAATCATAGAATTATCAAAGTTGAAAAAGACCTCTGAAATCATCTAGTTCAACTGTTTAATAAATTTTGAATTCATAGTTGGATTTACAACCCCTCTATTCTTCCTTTCCTACACTTTTTTCCCTTTCAATGCTTTCCCATACACATCTTCCTCTACATCCCTTGAAGCTCTCCTTCCTTGCCACTGTGTGGCTTTGTTTTAGGGAATTACCTACCCTTATAATTTGCCATTAACTGGTGTGCCAGGAAGGGAGAGGACCCAGGAGCCGTATTTAAGGTTAGCTGAATCACTTCCACACCTAATGATGGTGAATAGACTGTGGAAAGATGGATTGCCCTCACTCGCCTGGGTTTGGAGTTCTTTCCCTGCTCCTGTTCCCTTGGAAACAATGTATTCTTGGACACTTTAAGTAAACTTCTACGTCTTGAGTCATTGCTGAACCAGATACACAGAGTATCTCTACAGAAAGAGAAATAGGTGGTGTTGGTTGGTTTTCTGGTGGGCAAGACTGGAGAGCAGAGTATCTATGGCAAGTGAACTAGCTTCTGTATCTTCTAGACAAGCCTGGCTTTGAGAGTAAAGGATTTCCATGAGTAACCTCTGAGGAGCCACAACTCCTCTGTTACCCCAGGCTGGCTGAGAGGGAGCCCCTGATCACTGCCCTTCATTCACTAATAGAGAGACTGAGCACCAGGCAGCTGAAAATATGAGAGGATGGGTGACTTTTTTCAGGTCAGACTTTCCAGCAGGGAGTGCAATAATGGTAGGAGGGGAATAGAGATGAAAGTTTTCTCTTTTTTTTTGAGGGAAAAGAAAGCATGTGCGAAGGTCTGTTACCTAAGTGGAAAATTGTTGTCTAAAGCTAAATTTAACAGAATACTAGACTTAATTGTTCTTAGGAAAATTTCTAAGGGAGTCCTTAGATGCAGTTCCTTGGCTGACTAATTTTTCATCTTCATGGATGGACTTTGCTAAAATATGCAGGCAAGGGACCATGGCCAGAAGTTTACTGAACAGAAAATAAACTATTAGGCAGATATTGCTGGTCCGAACAAAAAGCAAAGTGAGAA
Source organism: Numida meleagris (assembly GCF_002078875.1). Taxonomy (NCBI): domain Eukaryota; kingdom Metazoa; phylum Chordata; class Aves; order Galliformes; family Numididae; genus Numida; species Numida meleagris. The sequence continues at coordinate 69,756,915 of NC_034412.1, read as the reverse complement.
GCTGACGAATGTTACAGATAGCACTGTGAGAAATGACCAGCGTTCACAGAGTGCTAAGGGAGAAGTTATGTGAAAGGCAGCTAATCTTCACATATAATTACTGGGGAGTATGGAGGATTTTTTAAGGAATACAGCCTCATGTTGTCAGCATTACCTAGGTAAGCATATCAACAAAACTGATCAGTCTTATCAAGATAACCATTTAAGTTCCTGCTCATGTTCCATTTAAGGACCTGCTCATGTGCACACCTGTATAAATACTTTTTTTTGCCTAAGAGTATAATATACTATACAGCTTTGTGTACTTGTATCATGTAAATGTAAAATTAACTTATCTCTTCTTTACTTTGAAGGTATGCAAGTTGGTATGGTGGTAGAGGAAGACTGAAAATCTGTGTGGAGGAGGCATGCTCTATAAAGTCTTGAGAAGGCAAAATTGTATTGAATTATATAGGTTTGATGGAATGTCTCCTCATATAACAAGGGCTGTGGGACAGACAGTGATTCATAAACAAGAGAATGAGAAATGCCAATTTGCCGACATCTATGCCTTTACCCTCCATAAATAGTTGACATCTGGCAGCACATCCTGGAAATAAGTTTTATATACATCTTCAAGTTTTCTTAATTTGTATGTTGATTAAGATATATATCTTACTTACGGAAGGAGTGTTGGTTTTGCATCCTTATATTGAGAATTGGTTGTTTTCATTTTAAACACAAATACCTTATAGGAAGTTTTTCTTTCTATTATACTAATTTCCTGATAAAACCTAAAAATTGATTTTTTTTTTAATGGACTATGTAAATTCTATACCTGTTACAGCCATAAGAAGTTGTAAAATACAAAATATTTCCAAAGGGGTTAGAAAAACTTTCAATATCTAACAATATGCATACAATTATCAATATCAAGGAGAGGTAGCAAATACATATATATATATATTTTTTTACTTTTACTCTATAGTAATGTTATAAAACTTATGTGGGTTTTTCCTCACGATTTTTAAGATCTTAATGTTTCAAAGCATGTCTGCTCACAGAAACATTGGAAAATCTTAATCACATCTGAACACAAGTTAATCAAAATTCTCTCCATGTCTCACATGTCCCTTAATTTTGCCTGTATTTAAGATTCTTGGATAATGAAATTACAGTTACAGATTCTAACGCCTTTCATCTGGAGTGCAATGGAAATGCTGACGGACTGGTTACTAGCTGTTAATTGGGGAATCCCTATCAGCTGCATTCACAGATTAAGCTTGATACAACACAGCTGGGGCTCAGTACTGTAAATTAGAAACTTCTCTTCACTCACAAGGTTTGTTCGCATCCTTTCAAATTACAGTTAATTTTGGTTTCATGAAAGATAATCGTGTTCATTTTGAAGAAAGTAGCAAAAAAAATCAGCTGCATAGTAATTCCAGTTTTCTTAAACTAGAACTTGTGACATCAAAGATTCTCTTCTTGCTCTCAATATAATATTAGTAAGAAAGTAAGATTCCCCTGGAAGATAAGTCTTATTGAAGATAGAACCATGTATCAATTAACTATTTATAAGCTTCAATGTCTTTATGTGTAGTCAGTTTATACAATTGTTACGGTCTTTTTCTAGTGAGTTTGGCACCAAGCCAAAGTGGCTGACTAGCAGAAGCTCTCTCCTGAGCAGAGCTCAGCTCCATGCACAAGGCTGTTTCAAAACCCATTGTATTACTTAGGTTTCACATATGGCCCCATTTCAGGCCAAGATGAAGTCAGCAGTAATGGAAGTTTCTCTAGTTCCAGTATACAATAACTCTGACCTTGCTTTTCCATAAAACTGATTAATCTGGTTTTCTAATTATTCCCATTATTCAGTTGTTTGCAGAAGCCAGTCAGCTTCAAAGAACACCTCTGCACCATTCAGAGGACTTCAGCACCATTGATTCATGTAACATTAAAATCACCTAGTTTACCATAGATTCTCTCATGTCTGTGACCACAGAAAATATAAAAGTTTTTTTCTCAATGTAAACACAAATGTCATATTGTTATCTAACAAGTGTTTGTATTTCCTAAGCTGCTAGCTAGCCTGACGTTAAAGCATAGTCTCTTCCCAGAAAAGCCCTTATTAAATAAAAATAAATTTGACACTCTCTTGTTTCATTATTTTAAATGTTTGCTATGTCTTCAATAAAATAAAGCACACAGTTATTGAAATAATTGAAGACATGTATCTATATTTGAAGCAGAAGTAAATTCTGGGAAAATATACAAACTTATTTGCTGAACATCTCTGAGTCCTTGATAACTCATTAGTTTGCCTTTATACAATATATATATATACATGAGAATACACACATTCCTACATGTGCTTATATATGTGTGTAAGAATAAAAACATGCTTGTTTTACACTAACTAGTTCTTGCATCAATGTTTAATGTTTCATGGGCTCACCGAAAAATAAAGCTACTGAAACCTTTGATTGAATATGAGAAAGATCACAACCATACAAAACTATCTGATGATGTCATTGGAAATACAGATTATGATTACAATTTATGGAATTGGATTCCAGAATAGAGCGTTAAGATAATACAGGAGGTGTCCTTGAGAGCTACAACTCTTTATTTTTGAGAGTTACAGCTGTCAAAGAAGCAGCATCATATGTATGGATCACTTTGGTACTGCCTTTTGTCTATGAATTATACCAACAAAGATGGTTAACTTCCCTATTACTCATTTTCTTAGCATGAGTTTGAAAGAAATGACATGTTATCTATTCGAAGAATCTATACCTGTAATAGCTATGTTAGTGTTGATCTAGGTGACTTGGATGTAATGAGTAGGAAAAAGTAGACTACACTCCCTTTTCAGATTTGAGAGCATGTTTCTGTAAAAAACAAATAGAAACACAGCTAGTGTTCTCATTCCATATGATATTCTCTTCACAGGGAAGAACTGTTACAAAAAGTAGCACATTATTTATGACTGTCACTATCTGGATGGAAAAGGCTGAGGGCTGGGATCAGAACAAATGATGAAGGTCAAGTGTGAAATGCATTCCTTCTTAAAAATGCAGTAGAAAACTTGAACTTCATTTACTAAAGATCACAGGTCACTGACTCTGTCTGCTCTGGGCACAGATATCCAGTGTATGGCAATGAGATTGCCTTGAAAGGAATGCAAATATAATCTGCTTTTTATCTAAAGACAGTACTCCTTAATTTGCAATAATGTAGAATTAATTCAAAGCATGGGAACATGTAATATAAACAAGCAAACCAACCTTGAAAAAAATCTATTTCATTTTCTGTCAGAGCTATTCACATCAGCATCACCTAGGATACCCTGGAAAGATACATCTGCTCTTGTAGTTCTACCTCAAATCAGGAAGGAAAAGTTACCAAAGTTTGAAGCCTAGGATTCTCACAGCTATTCTCTCTTGTGGGTTTTTTTTTTAACTCATCATCCAATCAGAGCTTCAGATTTAATGGAAGAAGGTGACAGCATACGCTATAGTACTTTATCAGTACAGTCATGTGCAACTTCTCTGCAAGGAAAGTATTGTCTCTCAGAGAACTTAAGTACATTCTAAAGACTTCAATATACAATATATGGTCAAAGTTTTGCTATCATTCAAACGCCTTTTTTTTTTTTTTCCTATGGAAAGACACCTTGCAGTGGTAAGTACTAGCAGAGGGCTTTAAGTTATTTCTTTTAGTACTAGAATAGTGTACAGCACTTTAAGACCTTTGTCTTGTTACTTGCTTGAGTGATGTTTGCTTTTGTCTCCTGTTATTAGGGTGAGAGACAACACAACTTTAAGGCAGTTAGTTGGGGCTGGGCTTCCATGTGTTCAGACATCTGTCTGCTACTTGTTACTATCAGAGTTCAAAGACGTGAATTGCTGCATACATAGTCAATTTTTCTAATAAACTATAATTTTCCCCAGTTTGTACAGAAAAGGAGATATCCTAATATTCTTCAGAAGAAGAACAGAAATAACATTTTTTTAATAAGCTACCTAGAGTCCATGAAGGTTAAGTTTAAAACTTTAGTTTGGTTTGGAGCTCTTCATTTCTCTTTTTTTTTCAATAAAATAAATAATTTGGCCTGATAATATGGTGACTGTTAGAAAAACAGAAGTAATAAATATGTTAAAAACATGAATTTAAACAACATTAAGCCTTGCCAAATTCATACATTAGTTCTGCAGTAATTAATCTAATGAAGCACAGTCAACACCAAATAGATCCAAAGATATTTTAGAAGCATTTTTATTGTTTTTTTTTCCAAATACTCTCTTTTATTTTGATAATATCCTCTACGCCAATATTATACCTGTAAGAACTAAAACTAAAAATCTTTCATTATAATCCTTATATCGATATGATAAATCTATTTGGTGCTCGATAACAATATCTTGTTACTGAATGAGCTAACTTGTGTTTTGGAAGAATTTTCATGTATTTTAGTCTTAAAATTTTCAAGTAGCAAAGAAGGCCTATGGCATCCTAGCTTGTATGAGAATTAATGTTCCTAGCAGGAGCAGGGAGGTGATAGTCCCTCTCTACTCAGCTCTGCTGAAGATGTACCTTGAGTACTGTGTTCAGTTTTGGGCCCCTCACTATATGAAAGTCATCGAAGCTCCAGAGGATGTCCAGAGAAGGGCAACAAAGCTGGTTAGGGGTCTGGAGTAAAAGTCTTATGAAGAGTGGCTGAGGGAATTGGGATTGTTCAGTCTGGAGAAGAGGAGGCTCAAGGGAGACATTACTGCTCTCTACAGCTACCTGAAAGGAGGTAGTGGCAAGGTGGGGGTCAGCCTCTTCTCCCATGTAAGTGGTGATAGGACTAGAGGGAATGGCCTTGAGTTACACCAGCAGAGGTTCAGGTTGGATATTAGGAAAAAATTCCTCTCCAAAATAGTGGTCAGTTGCTGGAACAGGCTGCCCAGGGAGTCACCAACCCTGGAGGCATCCAAGAAATGTTTAGATGTTGCACTGACGGACATGGTTTAGTGGGGAAATATTGATGGTACGTGGACAGTTGGACTAGATGATCTTGGAGGTCTTTTCCTACCCTGGTGATTCTATGATTTTTGTCAGTACACTCCTACACAAATTCTGTTACAAAAAATATAAGTATACAGAGGGAAAATACATAAATTACGTCAATGTAATATGAAAAAAAAGGAACATTGCGAAAATCAAAACTGCAATCTAAGAATCTCCTGTTCTTCTCATTTCTCAGTTATAAACTTGGACTTGTTAATTGCATAACAGCAAAAGTACGGTACATACACAAACATGTAACTCAACTGATAAGTAAACCTACCTACTATGATGGAACTTACTACAAGAACAAAATTACTTCTATATATGAAAGGGTATATTTGGAGACGTTCAGTCTTCTAGCTTCTGTAAGAGAATGATTTTTTTCAGTCTTTTACAGATGTTAGAGATTTTATAATCAGAATCTAAAGAAATAGAGTTCAAGCTGTAAGCATAACAAACTGCTAATTGATGGAAAAGCACAAAGATTGGGAAGAAAAAGGTGGAAAGCATTCACAATTAATTACTTGTCACAAAGATCTAAAGCAAAAAGGTAAAGCTTTGGAAAAATAGGATTCATGTTCTGCAAAGTGTTCTTAGTCTTTGGAAAAACTTAATTTATCTTGAAATACAACAATGCTGATATAAGCAAAAATTATGCTAGAAAGTGTATATTGAGAACAGTAAAATATTTTGATCTCAATACAAGAATTTCAAAATGTCACTGTTTGCATTTCATAACTTTTTTTCACAAAGTATCGAAATATTTAACTGAAAATTACATTTCTAACATTAAAACCTTATTTAGAGAAAGTAACATAACTGTCAGAAAAATGATGGGGTTAAAAAAAAATTGAAGAGATATAGAGAAGCATCTGTAACCTGGAAAAATCCGAGTACTGCAGAATATATAACTGTTCTAAATAATTCACACTAATCTCTGAGAACAACGTAAGTGATATGTTGCATTGACACAGGCTTTGACAATCAAATTGTGTGAATCATATGTACTGGAGGTTTATGCATACTAATAACCATGGTTTTCATGTACCACTGTTCTGCAATGCATAGCATTATCAAGCTTTTTTTGAAAGCTTTTCTCAAAAATATATTTTGCATTCCAATGAAAACAGCCATAAACCTGATGCTCTCTTGAGTTAATCTTTATTTTGTGGTCAGTGGACAGTACTGAGTTTAGTTTTCCAAACAATTTTTTACACAAGTACCATTCATGTGAAAGACAAAGAAAACTCATTTCTCAAGAAATAAGACCTATTATTAGGCACAGAGAAATTACCATGATAGGTAGCATTATCTGACACACAGGAAGCATTTAACCTTGTCTACTCATAAGAACCTTGTCATATGAGATCCTGATACATCCATTCAGAAATGGGCACGCCTCAGTCTGTTACTCTAAGAGGAAAAGAAAGCAGGCTTCATGGGAGGAAGTAATTATTTTTTCTTTTTTAACTCCTGTTGCTTCTTTTTCTTCCCTATAAAACTGTTGAATTAGTACTGGGATAACGAAATCAATTCCCTAGTTATTTAGTGAGCTATTTAATTAAAGTCATATGTAGCCTTTGGGATTAGGTGGCTGCTGACATGTTAGAATCCAGGTATGGACTGTATGCTGTTATTTATTAACATTATAATACAAAATATTTACCTCTTTTACTAAATGTACTTGAAGGTCGGTATCTTACCTACCTTTTTTTTTTGTTATTCTTTAGTCTTATTCTTTTCTTAGAATGGCAACTAAGACAGAGGAAAAATAAAGTATTCTGATTTCTAGACAGAAAATTGAGATCGAATGACTGTTCTGTCATTAATCTGCTTGGTGGTATTGTTGGTTGCTAATAAGCATGTATTTGATCTATGGACCCTCACTCAGATTATATGAAGGAATAATTAAATATTTCTCTACAACTACCAGAAGAGAGGTTGTGGCTAGGTGGGGATCAGCCTCTTCTCCCACGTAAGTAGTGATAGGACTAGAGGGAATGGCCTCAAGTTGTGCCAGGGGAGATCCAGGTTAGGAAAAATTTCCTCTCCAAAAGAGTGGTCAGGTGCTAGAACAGGCTGCCAGGGAGGTGGTGGAGTCGTTGTCCCTGGAGGTGTTCAAGAAATGTTGAGATATTTTTCTGAGGGACATGGTTTAGTGCAGAAATATTGGTGATAGGTGGATGGTTGGACTGGGTGATCTTGGAGGTCTTGGTGATTCTATGATTCTTATCTGAAGATAGCTGAAATAATAGAAGCTACCATTAGAGGGACCGATCTTTTTAAAGCTTCTGGGAAAAGAACTCTGGGAATAGCAAAGTATTTTTCTGGAATAGATAATAAATGCTATGGCAAAGGAATTGTCAAGCTGTATGGAAAGTCTGAAGGGTAAAAGACTGAAAAGCATGAACCAATGAATTTAAATAAAGGAAGAAATAATGGGAAAATCTTTTTTAGTAGATGTCTGACTGAAAAGCTGGCACAAACTTCTGAAAAATGAAAACCGTCTTTTGTTGTTTATTACATCTCTTTACAGGGACATAGGAAATATTTTGTTGAAAACTCTCTGTCACTCAGAATGTGTTCCTGACTATGCAAATAACTTTCTTCTCTGGTCTGAAACAGATCTTAAATGTTAGCTAATCAATTAGCTGTATAGGCAGCTATTTTATGCTTGTCAAGGGAAAGTGTTCTCTTGCCTAATTCCACATCATGTCAGATAATGACAGATGATTATCTCATAGTTTCCAAGTAGTAATCTTAATTGACTCTACAAGGAATGTCATTTCTAACCTGTCTTTTAGTGATTCTGTTATCCATTATTTTATACACACTCTAAAATTTCACACCAGGTGGGTTTCAGTGGCAGAAAGGTCATCATATTTGACCAGTAAAACCTCAAAGGTAGATTTTTCTGAGAAACTGGTAATAAGAATCATTCAGAATGGATGGGGTCCCTACTTCTCTATTTCTTGGTCTTCTTTGGAATCTGAAACAGAAATTCTTCTCCATGTAAAATTCCTAAAGCGCAGTCATTGCCTGTTCCTTGTCAGACAGGGGAATGGAGAGCATTAGCATGCTGTTGTTTCTGACTGAACAGGTATGTTGGACACACGTTGGTTCAGTGGATGTAGTGAGACTACTTGTAGGTTAAGGCTGAAGAAAACCAGTGGTGTCATGCATAATGTATATAGATTGGTTACATCTGGCTATATTAATGTATTGCTGCTACATCACAGCCAGTGATCTCTGCAAACTTGATTTCTCTCTGACATGATCTATAAACATAAAATAAGCACATCCAACTAAAGGATGCTGGACAGCCAAAAACTCTTTAATTCTGAAAAAGTTCCAATGAAGTATGCTGTCATGAATATGCCTCATGGGCACTTATTTATACACTAGCATTATTAATTCTCTAGCCTAGCAAATAAATCTTTAACGGCTATTGAACAGGAGAAAGCATGTGCTTACGTAAAACTATCACAAACTATTTGTTCAGGGTGGTTGTTTGTGTCAGTTCTGATGCGTTCTTAGTATATAACTGAATTTATTTGCATTATGAATTGAGGAGGTTTAGGAGCCCCCATAGAACCTCCAGCTGAAGCTTCTCTGCCTTACTCACAGGAATGCACATTCTCTCTAGTAACCTTGGAGTGCAGATTTCACACCAATCCTAGGAAATTAAGCTACTGGTTATACCAGCACAGACTATTCATGCCTGCTCTCCCAGTATGGAGGATTGACTCTTATACTTGGTGCCTTCTTCAAACCTGAAATTACTATTGTCATCTTTGACAATATGTCTTTGCCAGATTCTGTCTGTCTTTCTCACTCATTTCCTTTTCTGCTTTTTCTACATGGTCTCTGACAGATTTCTTGCTTACTTTGAAAGAGAATGTGAAGAGAGTAATAAATATCTTACTTTTAAAAATATTCAGATTTTTTTCAAGGCTTTTGTGGGACAGAAGAAACACTTCCTGTATTCTTCAGCTCAAGATTGGCTAAATGAACAGATGTTAAGTGTGTTTGTAGAACTGAACCCAAGTAAAATCTATCAGGGAACAAGTCACATAAAACAAACTACAGTCTTTAAAATACGTGTTGTTTGTGCTAATGCTCAGTTTAAAAAAGGATAGGACACAAAAATGACAGTTGACACTCCAAACTGAAGTTTGGAGTAATTCTTGTTTCAAGTGGCTTGTGTGTCAACCAAGACGAGAGACGGCGGAAAAAGGGGTGAGGTCTTGTGATCCGCAAGTTTTTATACTGCGAGCTTTTATCTTTTCCCTCCAGCTGGAAAATGGTAACAGAGGAGCAAAGTACCATGGGGACTGTAGTAGTCCTTCTCTTCTGAGAACCAGGTACATGCACTACATGATGTTATGATGTGGAGTACCAATAACTGAAAATCATAAAACCATGACACTTGTGTCACACTGAAAGAGAGAAGTGAGCCAAGATGTTAAAAAAAAAAAAAAATCTGAATGTGATCTGTAAGCTTGTAATATTTCTAAGGTTAAATGTGTTCTCTGAACTACAAAGACCACAGAGCAGGACCAGACTTCAAAGATCAATTTCTGACCAACTATGGTTTTAGTATTTAATGTCATTTTAGATTTCTGTAGCAAGGATGGTAGTGCCTTCATGATGCATTGCCTAATATAGGCTATTCCTTCTAGGAAGTCTTGTTTGCCTTTATCAGTGTGTAATTTTGATTATTTTTTTAATCAACAAGATAGGTACTAGATTGCGATACCTTTGCATTTCTGAATAGATGCCAGTATTTTCATTACAAAAATCTATATGGTACATAAACCTTTTTCTTTTCATGAAGTGAAAGCATAATCCTTCATATCTTTGCTCACGTCAGTTCTCAGTAATCCCAATTAAATGATGGAGCATTATTCCCATGAGTAAGGCTTTGTCCTGTCTTCATAAGATTGAAACCATAACTATAAGAACATATTGGATAAGATATTTTTTCCCCTAAATCCAATTTTACATTCTATTTTTGTTGTTTAAAAATATCCTCCATCTATACCTTTAGTAACTGATTTTGTACACATAGCTGTATAAGTTAATTTAAATATTTCTTGCAGCCACCTTCTGGTGAGATGCAGCATCTCAGCCATTAGACACAAACTGTAAGGAATATAAATGAGGCTATAGAAAAGCAATGAAAAGCAAAATGCAGAGGTTAACAAGACAACATTCTGCTTCAAAAATTTGCCTGGATGTTTTTTTCCCTACCAAAGTAAATCTTTAAATGACTGGACTTGTTCACAGTGCTTAAGTAAACTGCTGAAATATGAGAACTGAGAATATTTTGTCTATTTACAACTGTATGTTAAATTAAAAAGAAATTGTGGCATTTTCTAATAAACATTGCTTGGTTGCCTATTTAATGATATCATTCTTGGAAAAAAATGGAATTTATTATTTATTAGTGAAGCCAATGCAAATCAGTGTTGATTTTTCTATCAGTAATATTTTAAATTCTGCATATAAAATGTCAACTACAAAACTCTTAAGATGATTTTCGTTTGTTTATGAAAAGGGAGCCACAGAAGGTTTAGTGACCCAGAAACTTCTTTGTCTTGTACATTATAATAAATTTTCTAATCAGTATAAAACTTCTGTTTCCATATACTTAAAATCTTGCAACTTGAAGAAGTAAGCACTCTTCAGTAGTACTTACTAGTGTTTTTCTCAGTTTTTAATTATGCAAATATTGGATGCCATTCTACTGTACTTTCTGTGGAATGAAGAGCACAATCAGATCCTAACCTATCAGTATGTCCTGGAGTGGTTCCATTTTTTTGAGAAGTGTTATTGATTTCAGTAAATGATTTGAAAATATAAGGTTACTCTCAAGCTCAGGTACCCGTAGAAACTGTCTTTCAGAGGAAGCAGTGTAGTTTAAGATCAACTCCCACAGTGTTCCTACAATTAAATTCTACACATAATTTATAATATACTGTCTAATGTAGTCTATTAGCTTTTCTAGTATATGTAGCTTAAATACATAGCATATGGTATAACTCAGATGGGAAGAGCCTAGTGGAAGTCTATAGTCCATTATCCTTCTCCACCTAAGGCCAGCTGTGAGATCACACCTGGCTTTTCAGGACTTTACCCAATCAGTTCTTGAAACCAACAAGAACTTGCCTGCTCAACTTCTCTGGGTGACATGCTGGACTTTCCTCATGGGGGTAGAAGTTCCTATTTGCATCCAGTCTGAACATCTCATATATCCACTGTCATTTATCCATGCATCAACATGAGAGCCTCATTCCATCTTCTTGGTGCCTTTTCTGGAGGTCCTGGCAGGCCACTTTTGATTTCCCAACAAAAACTTCTCCAGGCTGAACGAGTCCTACTCCTACTGCCTCTGCACACAGGGTGAATGATCCAGCTACCAACCAGCACAGTAGTCATCCCCTGGACTGCCTTTTACAGACATTCTTTTCGTACTGGTCTGATAAGTGCTGTGTAGAGGGAGATAAGCCCTTCTTCTGAAAGATTGGCTGTGCCCCTGCTAATGCATCCCAGGAAGCTGCTGATCTGTTCTGCTGCCTGAGCACTGTTGGCTTCCTGCTCAGCTCACGCCCACTAGGAGGATCCTTGTTTTCTCTTCCACAGAGCTGCTTCAGTCCAGCAGTCCCCAGTTTTTATAACTAGAGGAAGCAGTTTCTTTCCAGATGCAGGACTCTGCCTTATTCTGGTTGAATTGTATGCGAGTCCTTTCAGCCCAGTTACTCCAGCCTGTCTGACTCCTCAACTGGCAGTCCCGCACACGAATGGATCAACTGGTTCCTTCAATGTCATGTTGAATGTATATCTTTGTGAAGCAGTGTGTGTATATATGCACTTCTATATGTAATGGCTTGTCTATCAGGCATAATAACCTGTACATAGTATTTAAAAAATGATTGCATGTGTTAGTTATAGTATTCTAATTACTCTTTCATCATTTGTCCATCATCTTTTGCTTTCTCTGCAATGAACACTAGTTTGATGCCAATCAGATATTTTTAGCATCTGTGCTTCAATAATACCTTAAGTCCATTTCCATAGACTGAGTATACTGGTCTTTTTTTTTTTTTTTTCTGATCTCAGACGTGCTTAAGCAGCTGTAGGGATGTAAGTGATGCTAAATCAAACTAGAATTTGAAATGAATAAGAACCATGCTTTCAAAATTCATTTGCAAGTTCAACTTTATTAATAGTCTTCTCTAAGTGTTTGCTTTTTTCCACTCCATCTTGTATGAAATTTTACTTTGAAAAATGTTGGCATTGTCAGAGCTGGAATAATAATTAACTCATCAAAAAACAGTGAAATTCTAAAGCTATGAAACAACAAGGCATAGATGACTAGGAGGGCATTTACGCTGAAACTTTTTCAACACATTCCCAACTTGAATTTCCGGGGAGAATCCTGAAACATGTACTGCCTTGCAGAAGGTAAACCACAGGTTCATATTTTTCTCTTCTTTCAATGCACTGCTATAGATCTAAGAAGTCTTGATTTAAACTTCTGTCAGCAGAGTTGAGATTCTCATGTTAGCTTAACAAAGGTAACCTGATTTACAGAAACACAATCTGTCCTCAAATGCTTTAGAATCTTCCAAGAACCCCAGTATGTTTGCTGTATGCAAGAGTTTAAAGACCTCCTCCAGTCTTTAGATTCATGTAAATAAGTATAATTATCTGTTTTTTATCCTCTACAAGCATACTTTTCATTCTTGAATTTCTGAAGAGTTATCCTTTCCTATCTTCTGCAATTAGAAGAAATGAAAAATTTTCCAGTTAAATGCTATAAAGTTGGAATTCCACCTGACTGCTGCAAAGTTGTCTGAAGGCTTTTTATCATCACCAGATGACCTGGATTTTCAGTGATTCTGCACAGCATTTTCTTCCATCATGGAACTACTTATTTTTTCTTGCTATCCTTGAACAACCCCAAGTGGAAGACAAAATGATATATTTATCTTCCCCATTCTCTTTCCCCTCAGCTAAACTGTCAAATCTCAGCTCATGTCCTCTATACTGCAGTTTTTGACTTTGTACAACCCAGAGAAAAAGAAAGAGGAGGAAGGGGACAGAGATTTAGATGGATTTTGGACATGGAGTCAGTACAAAGAAAAAGAAGTTTCAATCAGATATAGAGTTAAGAAGGAAGATATGTTAATGACCACTAGTCAGAATTAATAAACAAGCAAAACATTTTGAGAATGTGTACTAATAGGGATGGGCTTTCCAATATATACCACAAGCTTAGTATTTTGGTATTACTAGCTATTGACCAAAGGGATGTTTCTCCTGTTATGGAGATCACAGGGGTTATTTGCTGGCAGGCTCATGAGTATTTTGAAGATGAATACGATCAAGTCATTCATTTCAAGTTTTGAACAGTGTGGATGATATATAACATGTTATGTACATGTTGTGGTGATAAGCAAATCAGTTTTTAATACAGATCAGAAGGCTGTGTGTGTGGATCAGTACAGAGACATTTCATGTTCTGGTAGAAGCTTATTCTTAATGCAGAATATCATAGATTTTATGAAAAATGCCAGATAATTGAATGATGTTTCCTCCTTAGAGAAGATTAAAAATATCTAAACAGTGTTCTTATATATTTTTTGTTGATATTATTATATTACTGAATAAAAAATGCACATGATATCCTATATCTGAAGAATATAGGATATATAAGCATCAGCATGTCAAAAGATGGAATTCAGAAATTCTGGAAAACTACTAATTCTTGCATGGATTTCAGAAAAGAGTTAAATGTTGCTGGAGAAGAAAGAGCTACAGAATTACAGCTGGTATTTTTCCGATTCTCCATATTGCATGTAAAATGTACATCCAGCATGCTTCTTTTTTTTTTTTTACCACTTTCCCACATCTCTGTACTTAAATTGCGTTCTCCAATATTTAAAAAATTTTGACCTTTTAATAAGCTTTCTTCATTTTTTTTCAGAATGCTTTATGGATTTTTCCATGTTTTGTTTTTCTTTTCTTAATCAAGCTGCAGTTTCTGAAAGACTTGATTTAGCACATTCCAAATCCTTTACCTTATGTTTCAGTTCTTTCTTCATGACTTCACTCTTTGTGCTTGATCAGTTTATCAGACCACCATAGATATTTTTAGACAGCTGGTATCTAGGTAACTTATTGCTATTAAAGATATTAGAGGGCACTCTAAAATAATGCTGCAGAAATAAATATTCATGCTGCAAAGATACAAGTAGTCCTGACAAAGAGCTAGTCATTCCTGCTCTCACACTCTGCATGCCTGCAGGACAAACAGCTCCACAATGAAATGAAGCAGGAAGGATCAGACATAGTTTTGCTACTTTTGTAACGGCACTTTTGTAAAAATAGTGATAACAAGCATTTTACCTCTATGGGTCTGTACACACAGAAACTGGTAACAGCTAGAGCAGATACTGAGGAGTATGTAGAGAAGAGAATCTAACCTTCCTACAGAATAGCATTGTGAAGTTGGTCAATGAGGATGAGACATTATCTCATTTTATTACATCTACTGAGTCCAGTCTAGGTGAAATCTTTTGGCCCATTCTACTTGTGTGAGAGCTCTTTCTCACTATAACACTCATTCCATTACTGAGAAAGTACAGCTAAAGAATGCACACTATGTATACACAGTGCTGTGGTAGCTCCAGAAGGGTAACAAGTGTTGAACTACATGGGGAAACTCTCATTCCCAAATGATTATTACCACTAGCTTTTTCATTCAAAGTGGGAAAAAGTGATATTCAGGACTTGTCATCAAAGAAACTGCCTGCCTCGAACAACATTAATCCTGTTCCTTCCTTTCCCTTTCCCTTCCTTGATTCTTGTTCCAAAACTTCCTGAAAATATTTTTGACAAAGCAATGCTCATATAAGGGGGGATTACTTTCATTTTTACTACCTTTAAGTTCTTCACAACAACAGTGCCGCCTATCCTCCTCAGATAAACTAAGAGCTCTCAGATGCTACTGTGGTAGTGCTGGACAAATTTCTTTTCTAAACTTGAGGCTACTACCGCTTCTCATCTCCATTTTTCCATTGTACATAAGAGATGAAATGGAAAAAGGCATTGCGAGTTTCAGGTGATATCTGTGAGTAATTGTTACCTGATAAAATAGCACTCAGAGCCTGCCAGCGCTGGTTAGAGGCCAAGAAAGAAATAATCTGATGGCTCTTTTTGGCTGGGAAAACCCTACTGCTGCTTCCTATACACTTTTATCATCAGAGATGCAGCCAAAGAGTTGCTATCCAAGTGTAAAATCAGACCCACAAAACCCTCGGTCACAGTGTGAGCATGAATTCAGGAGTCCCTGAAGCACCTTAGAACACCATTGATTCATCCAGTGAAAAATCGTATGGAAGATAACATCTGACAGGAATAGGTTCCCAGCCACACACCAAATTATATTTTGACAACAGACCATACAAAAAATAAATAAATTGATTCAAATAACTTAAGATAAATGTCACTGCCAGTTCCTTCAAGATTTTTGAACTCTCTGAGATTTTACTACCAGCTACCTTATAATATTCTCAGATTGAAACAGGGAAAAAAATATTTTTCTTTTTCTGCTCTTATTTGATTTTCCAGCTTTGTATGAAGTTGTTACTGAACGGAATAAGTTGAAAACCTAGTGAAAGAAAACACTCTTCCTGCACCTGCAGAAGAAGCAACATATGTCAAAAGATTAATACTTCGATAATATAATTCCGAATGTTATGCTAGAACCTTCTTCTACTTCACTATTAGCAGTTAGAAAAAATATTTACTGTTCATTCTTTTTTCATTGAACAAAAGTTAAATTAATGTAAATTCATACCATTCTTTTCCTGTGTTTTTCTGCTTTAAAAAAAATATATATTACTGTTAGTTTGTTTCTATCTTGTTTGTTTGAAGTTTGTACTTCCACATCCCTGTTTCTCAGTCTGTCACACAGTGAAGAATTGCTGGAGCTATCTTTGTCTCTTATTAACTAATTTTGTCATTTAAAACACAAATTGAATGTTTTCAAGCCTTATGTGCAAGTAGCCTCAGATGGCTGAATTAGTGGCATATCAAATTTTTCTGCCTTTCTGTAGGCCCCGTGTGGTGTCCACATGTCCCAGTGGGAGATTTAGCTATCCTTTAACTATGAGGCAGGCATTTTTAGTTCAGAATGCCTGACATGAATGTGAAAGCTGTGTTTCAGTACCACAGAGCGATGTTTACTTGCCACATGGCATTTTCTTAGGGGTTGTCTGAGGCTGTGTAGGAACTGAGGCTGGAAATTCTGCAGGAATAATACAGATGACTCTAGTCTAAAAAGAAAAGAGACTAGTGTTATCTTTCCCATAATTTTTAAATGTAAATGGTTGTCTTGGAGTCAAGAAGTATGGCAACAACTGAACAGAGTGAAAAGCTAGTGGTTCTATGCTTTGGCTTTCTCTCTGACCTTGCTTTATTTCTCATTATGAATGTAACTAGCTTGAAACAAGTTTGTGCTCTGAAGTAATGTTCTTTAATAACAGTGCTATGTACAATAAGGACAGGAAAGGCTGTCAATGATTTCCTGATTTCTGCACTCCTTGCTTGGATAGGTTTGCATAGGTGCTGACTGACGTGTTCCTTGTATTGACATAATCTACTTGAACATGCAACCCTGGACCAGCTGTTGACACATCCCTGTGGTAGTACTCAGTGCCCCTCCTTTGAACTCTCATGGACATACATCTGCCCCATTCAGTGAACAGAATATTTCCTTTCTTCCTGTTTTGTGTAGATACTGTCTAGATTTGGGAAGGGTTTTTAACACTAGTGATTCACATTGCACCAGTGTAGGAAGTATTACTTCTCATCATGTCTTCTATAGTGCCAGTAATAATGCTTCAAAAGATTAGTACACAGTATGAGAATTGGCTTGCTGGGACTCAGCTTCAAGTGCTCAAAGTGTGCACAAAGATCATACAATGATCTCCTTGATCAGATGTGGGATTTGGCCACTCTGTGCCTTGTCAAATGTCTGATAGAAATTCTAATTTACTAGTGCTTGTTCTCTAGAGTTCGTCTAATTAACCCTGTAACCTATTGTGATTTCACAGTACAAAACAACCTACATTATTTTTGCTGCTATTTCTAAGCTGTCTAACACCTAGCAGTTCTGTACTTGCCTAAAGATAAAGGCAAATGTGGCAAATAATCCATGTACACACTTGTTTTTATAGATGAGGTTACACTAAATGTGCCTAAGACATGCCTAAACTGTGATCTGTATAATTCTCTGTGAACTGTACATTCTCATCTCAGGATTGTTACATAAGCTTCCCTTTTTTCTTATATCTGCTTATACCTGCTTCTTGAAAAAAAAATAAAAAGGCACTGTGTTTTGTGCTTTTTGATCCTTTCTAGCTTGCACGAAGTATATAGAACAGTTTACCAACTGTTTGCTCTGCTCTCAGTGAAGAGTTAACAGTCACCTGCATACATTTATTTTACTTAGAGGTTTTTACTGAAACAACTAGTGTAGGGGAAGACACAAAATATAACAGGCAAAAACACAAACAATGAATGCAAGAGGTTTTATATATATATATATATATATATATATATATATATTAGCGTTGAAAGGAGGATAGTTCAGTCTGCATAAAAGTCTTTGAAGACTACCAAGAAGTGAAAGGTTTTAAAACCCTGTACATGTCTTTAGCAAAGGGATAAACACAACTTTATAATATTGGGAGACCTTGACACGTCAGGAGGAAAAGCACTCATTTTTCCTTGCACTCTGATAGTAATAGACTCTACAAAATGTGTACAAGCCCTTTTAGTAATTGGCAATGAAAAAGAACAGGACAGGAATGGGTACCTACTAGTGACAACTGGGAAAGGTCTCTGATGTGCTAGAAACAGATGCGTTATTTAGGAATCTTTGTTAGATATAAACAATGTGATTCATAACACTGCTACAGAGAGCTGTAGTCGCAGCAAAACAAATTATTTTACTCATCCACTGTGAAAGATGAGTGTATATTGCTATCTCTTTGTGTTGTTTCAACTACATCCATTTCCCATTTTGTTCTTTTTTTCTTGGCAAGCCATACTTTCAAGGTAGTTTTATATAAACATGCTCTTACTCTAACTGGTGGCAATTAAATATATTTTAAAACCAGATTCTTCCTTCTAAACTTTTGCTTTCTACTTTTTGTGTGGCTTTTTTGTGTGTGTGTGTGTGTGTGTGAGACCAGTGACTCCTTTTCCTAATTACATCTCCAACTTTGCACCCAGCAACAATTAAGAATGTTTGGAGAGAACCTTCATGAGACTGTTGGTGGGCATGACTGAAGTACTATGGCATCAAAGGTTGTATGCAGAATGATGCAGGTAGATATAAAAGAGAATAACCAGGGAAAGACTCAAAGGCCTAGCCTTAAATTCATAGTGTGCATCTTGGGACAGCGGAACAACAACAAAATGTCTCTTTATAATACCTCTAGTAGTTGTCTAGGTGTCTTCTATGGCCTAGAACATAAAAAGATGTTCTAGATACAATACACCATGGCAGAAAGACAGAGAAAAACTGAACTTAAACTGTGCCATGCAAGTTTGTGATAGCTTTTCTCATTTTAAAGGAAACGAAGGACTGTCAGAAGAAGTAAGTTGCCTGCTTGATCCAGATGATTTCCAGCTGAGCTTGTGAAGCTGAACGTTTCTATAAAGATAGTAAATTAATCTTAATGTTTAGAGTCTTTCAAGGCATGTACTATATGTTTGCTAAGTAAATTTCTTCATATCATTTTACTCATGCGCAGACATCGTAGAAATTGTGGTTTCTTACATCAAATTTTCATTTTTCATCCATTTGTATAATTCTTATATCACTGTAATATTTCCATCCTTATAATGTTGAAAACTAGATATTTGTTAAAAACTAGATATTTAAGCAAAGCAAATATTGTCCTACACTGTAATTATTTTGTCATTACTATCTATTTTGTTTGCTTAGACTTTTAAGAAATACGTTCATACTTCTACCTTGTATCTTTGTTTATGCAGCTCCATTAAGTGTTGACATTTACTTATTCCTGACTCATTTTTGCTCTCCTATGACATCAACAGAGCCAGCTACTATAAATTTGCATCTAAGAAAGAAAGATTACTTTGATAGTATGTAACATCCCATAGAATGAATCTGGACATGTGCGTGCATACATGATTGCATCCACATGCTTACTCATTCGATTAAACACTGTACCTGCTAATGTCACAGGATCTTCAACTTCAGAATCTGATGTGCTGAGTTGTTAAATACTGGTAATATCTACTCAGATTCTCTACTACAAAATAATTCTAAAGTTGAGTCAAGGGTCCACATTTTAAGATTAATATAGAATAGGTTAAATTATAAATTCTTATATTTTCATTTCCTCTCTGATGTACTTTAGTGCAGCAATTATTCAAGCAAAAAATTGGATGTATTTCAGTAATGTCTCTGAATATGATCTTCTTTTCAAGATTGATATGAACTCTCAAAAATTGCTAGAAAATGAATATAGAGTAACTTAAAAAAAAAACAACACAAAATACCAAATTTGTTGCTGTATATTGTCTCAGTCGAAGTCCTGACAGGTCTGAGAAGAGCTGTGTCTAAATTTTTTTTTATCTTGTCTGCCGCAGAATACAACATGATTAATGATTTTGATATTAGAGAAAATATTTAATAGAGGTAACAGTTATAAAAAAATCAACAGAAAAACAGCCACCAATAATACTCCAAAGTGGAAAGAAGAAAAAAGAAAGAGTCCCTATGAAGGAGCATTGTTGTCAAACAAATATAAAGAAGGGCAGGTCATTGTTAGAATATGACTGGTTTTAGATTCTTGCCTAATTATTCATAATTCCAGAACTGTAACTGTTGTTCTAGCTAGATTAGTCTCCCACTAAGACATTGCTTGGGAGTAGTCTCTATAGCATTATCTTCCTATATGTATTCCTCTCACCAAGTTTTAATAATTTGGACAATAAACTGAAAATAGGTGGAGATGCACATGAATACTGTATACGAACAGTTCCACTATTTCAGTGCAGTCTGCATATTTTCATCCGTTGGTGTGTGTTATCATCTGTCCCACTGAAATTTCTAAGTGAATCCATAATCCAGTGTTCATAGCTTCTGGATTTCACTATTCATGTTATGATATTGTCTAGTTGCCCTGAAACAAGACTGCTTTAAATTCTTCTAATTAAATAAAAATATATTCCACTTCTGGAAGGTTACAAATACATATGAATAAAATATACAGGCAAATAACAAACGAAAGGAGGAATTGTTTAAGAGCATACTAAAGATAAGAAGCTGAGGAAAAGCGTGAATAATATTTTCTGGAGGAAGAATGAAAGGGGAAAAGAAGCATTTCCAATGACAAGAAATGTTCATTTGGGTAAAAAAATTAAGAATATCTATTTTACAGCGAGAAGTATGTTTCATTCAACATGGAGAAAACAAAAAACCCCAAGCAACCTTTTTTAATACACAAGTATTCTTTGTAAAATAGAAAGGAAACAGTAGAAGTAGATGAAAGCCACCTACATCAAAATGTTATGTAGTATCCTACAGAATAAAAATATGAGTTCAAAGTCTTCCAGAACAAGGAAGGGATTGGCAGAGGATCAATAATTTCCAGGAAATTGTATGTTATATAAATGATGAGATTTCATTACTAATAGTTTTGGGAAATTAGACTTTCTTTTACTTTCTTCAAAAAGATTACAAAATTGTCATCATAAGCCATTTTTAGGTTTCTGAAAATTTTCAGCCATTCAACCTCTAAGTGGAAATATCTGGGTAAAAACTTCCGTAAATTTTTGTGAGAAATAACCTTATTTGCTAGGAGTCTGGTAGGGACAGAATCTGGTTTTCTGTGTTCTAGTCCACATTTCTTGTCCATTCGTTATTGAATCCATGCTACAGATAAAAAAAAAGCAATTTCATGAATCTTCTGATAATTCAAATTTTTTACAGATGTCAACTAATATTTTCATTTTCATTATCTTGTTTTCTGTTGCATTTGGATCTTTAATGTCATATCAAAGAGTCATGTTTGACTCCAGAGCCAGAAAACAGCATGGCTGAGAAGAGAGTAAGAATCTTTTTGACTTGAAAGTCATAAATAGCATGAAATTTTGTTTCCAAGGAAACCGTGGATTTCACTTTGGTAGAGGCTACATCATAAAGAAGGTGTAAAATCCATCTTGTAAATTGTCTCTACAGATGAAAAAGTCATGCAAGATTTGTAGTTTTGTATTGTTCTCTTTCTCTCCATGGAACAGAAATGAAGCTTTCTTTCATTCCATGTGAATATGAACCTGTAAAGACAACAGTGTCAAACTCTAAGAAAATCAGAGTTCAAGAAATCTTGCTACCCATGAAAGACAAAACCAAACATTGAAACTATTTCAGAAACCACAGTGAGACCCATTTTACTCTATTTAAATAATGAAAATCAACAATATCTCCATCCTTTTGAGTGGAGTCACAGTCTTGCTTTTATACACAGAGTTTTACATGCTTGGAAAGAGCCACCACTGTTACGAAACTCTGTCTTTCTGCTGAAGTTTATTTTTATAATCATATCAGCTGAACAGCTGACACCTAGAATATAGTATCTCCACTAGTATTCAAAATAGGCCTATTTTATACTACTACATGTCACTGAAACCAAATGCCTTAGGGTAAAGAAATATAATTAATATATTTTCTGTCACTTTTATTACCAAAAGGAAACTCAGTAATGGATCTTCTGATAATAGTTTTTCATACAAAAAATCTCACCATTACTTCTGTAAATTGCTATGAAGTCCTGTTTGTTTCTTTCCCAACTGATTCCCCAAATCTATTCAGTTAACATGAGATTACAGCAGTAATGAACAAAATGACGAGTCAGTGCTTTCATTTTGAGTATAGCATGGTGAGATTGTACAGTATACTTCTCTTTTATTGCTATTTTTCTTTAACTTCGGTTGTGTCCTCCAGATTACTAATTTCTCATGCATGGTAATCAAAGCAGTTAGATACAGGAAATACTCCACATCTTAAAGAAGCAGTGCAGATTTATAGAATTTTTGTACTCAGCTATGGAATCCCAATTATATAAGCCTTCTTTGAATATCCAGTTATTCTTGGGTTCCTCTACACTTAAAATGTCCTATACATTACACAGAAAAATGAGAACTATTACATAAATCATGCAATTTCTAAAGAGTTATCCAATTTTAATATGAACTTCAAATTCCCGTAGTGATTGCTTCAACCCCATCAACTTCCTGGTCCCCTTCATTCTGTTTGCTACAATTTACATTTGCATGTAAGCTTTATTTCAAGTATTTGTTGGTATTAACTATTATTTTTATTAACCTAGAACATAGAAAATCTGCTCACAACAGGATTTAACCTTGCATACAAGCAGTAAATAATGAATGAAAATTTCAGAATTTCCTGTCCTTCCAGCTAGAAGTCTACTCTCCAGGTTTCTGACATTTTAGTGGTAGAAAGCAAGCCCACTTATCATTCAAGCTGAGAACCTTCATCATTAGTAGTACTGGGAATAAATATTCATCACATAGGCTTTACTGTCTGAGAGGGCTGCTTTTATGTGCTTAGTTTTAGAGCTTGCTTTAAAATAATTTGGCTTGCATTGCAAAGCAAACAAGAAAAAGCATTACCTTTCTTACTAGATGGCACAAGCCTTGTTTTGAAACCTGTCATCTATACCATACTTCTTGTAATCTTCACTACTTAGGATATAAATACTCTTCTAGAGGTGATGGGTGCCTGAGACAGGTGGATTCAGTCACCACTTCTCCACATTGCAAAGAGTAATTACAACAAAGTCCTTGATGTCAGTATGGTTATGTCTGCAATGCATGAAGTTTCCTGAATACTTTTAAGGAAATATATTAATTTTCATACTGTGCCTTTCTCCCCGGAATACAGTCAGACAGTAAAAAAATATTCTTAAAAAGTGTTAACATTTGATTTTGTTTTATACTTTAAACGATCATGATAAGGACAAAATTTCACATAAATATCTTGATGCTTTTAGTCTGCCAGGCAGGGAATCCAAACAACCTGCATTTAAATCACTACTTCCAAAAATTGTTGTTTGGCAGTGTTGGCACCAGCCTCGTATTAGTCAATGCTTCTGAATTCTAGGATGATGCGCCATTTTATGAAATTCCTGAAAATGAAATATCACCTTCAGTGGATGAAACACTTGGTATGGAAATAACTGTACTAAGACAGTGCTGCCTTCTGTGTTCTTGTTGGTGCTGTCAATACGTTTAATCATGCTAGCTGGTTATTGGAACTCCTATATTCTACAAAAAGTTTCCAACTCAGATAGTTATGTAACAATATAGAGACAGAAAGAAAATATAGCCTTAAGGCCTTCAAAATTTTCAATCCTGTTTTAAGGTGAACAGTTTTAACCTGACGTTCCATTAAAGTCCTTATGGAACAGCATGTGGACAACTGGGATAGACTACATACCCTAAGAACTCAGTTCTCTGGTAGAAATTATTAATTTCAAAAGACTCATTTATTTGCTGATCTTCTTGTTCCTTTCTGCATTAGCTCAGTGCTCCTTTCAGGCTTGGCACCAAAGAACAAAGATGATTATAAAAGTGTGTGCAAGAGCCTGGCTGACTTGATTGAATCAGCAGCCCAGGTGAGACCTAATTTCAAGCATTGTATAACATAGAAGCCACAAATAAATTTATGTAAATAAAAATTCCAGAAAGGCAATCTTTTGAGTACTTTTTTTAGCTACAATTTTAAATGCTTTTTTTTTTTTTTTAAAAAAAAAGGTCTGCCATTCATATTAATTTTATTGACATTTGCTGTAGCTATAAACGAAACAGTTAAAGAGCTGGAGGCATTCTTCTGGAATTACTGTCAGCTGTGAAGAATACGATAACGCTTGTGAAACTGCTCCCTTTAGCAATTTCAAGACCTGCTTCTGAGTGAACAAAATGTATCTTATCCTGTAAGAAAAATGGGACATATCTTCTATGTAAAATACTTTAAGAGGAGATACGTATAATGATGGATAGAATACAATTCAATAATTTGGAACGGAAGAGGCAATAGCTATTGTTATCAATCTATGTTGCATATTTCTTTTAAAATATAAGCCAGTTCATTACCTAAGAGAAACATCCATTTTATTGGAGCCAGTAGGACAGCTTATTCAGTTATAGTCATGCTATCTCAGAGCTCACTAAGGACAATTTCAGTGATAAAAATGGCTTCAGCAGCTCGGAGTTACTCTATTCTATCCTTAACTGCAAATACTTCACTTTAGCCTTTTCTTAAAGCAGTTACTGGAGTGCCATCATAATAGTATATATCTGTCATACATGTAAGACTTTTTTTTATTCTGGTGAACATTGGTAAAATGTTAAACACACAAATATATTCTTTGGTTCTTTTTTGTTACATAGGGAGGATTTACTCTAATTTTACTTTTATGAGCTTGTATCAGAGTCTTATAATTTAAAATGGAATTCCATGTGAATTTGATCAACATATGTCCTTTTTCATAAAACAGTGTTTATATTTTTTCAGGAGAGAATTTGACAGTGTTTTTTTTTTTTTTTTTTTGAGGGTATGTATACACATACAGAGAGAATGAAAAGCAGATGAAAAGTTTACTTATGCCTATATTTAGTTAACAGCAGACTGGGAATGATATAGCTAAGACCTACCAATCTATCGTCTCTCTGCAACAAATGTAGTGAACATTAAAATACAACTTTATCAGAGAACAGAGAGTTGATCAAACAATAGGAAAAATTAAATTTATGAACATCTGTTACAAATCTGCTTCAAATAAACCTTTGTTTGAAGTAGATGCATTGTGTGTGTGTTTTCAAATGAAGGAAATCTTTATTTTTTTCCTTTCCCCCCTTTTTTTTTCCTGAGGATCTTCTAATGTTTTTTAACAAGAACTATTCACACAGTTATTCTCTAGTATCCGTAGGGATAAGACCTGGGACAAAATGAAAAGATACATGCTCTAACAGGAGTCTAAGAGAAAACAATATTTTCTTTATGAAAAGAAATACATAAATTTATGCTTAGATTACAGTACATTGAGTACGAAGATAGGAGGATAGCAAACAACTGTGACTGAAGAAATTAACTCCTGCAGTTTCCAGTACTTTTCTGTCTGTCCTCACTAAACACCTGGTTATAATAAAATTAATTATATGAGATAAACAACTTGTCTACATCCTTTATAAGCAGAAAGAGGGAATTTGTATGGCATCCATATGTCTCACAATGTTAACAAAAATGTTACTAAGGGTTTATGCTACAGGACTGCCAAAAGATAATGCAGGAGACAGTTTAATCATTTCAGAATCCCAGATGTGTGGATCAGTCCTTCAGACAGAAGACTTCATACATACACATACAATTATATATAAATGTTTATATATGTATATGTGCAAATGCAGTGCTCTTGAGTACGTGTGATCCTGCATCTGAGGTAATATAACCTCATTCTCGATTATTCATCAACACTTGTTATTAATCTCCACAAAAGATTTTCCAATGCAGAAACATTGGATATTAAACCTCTTTAGCTATGGTGCTGTATGTGATAAGATTTAATGTATCTTCTGTGCTCTATTATCTTTCAAATGTGGTATGCTCCAGAGTGCCATATTCTTTCACATAAACTTGGAAACTTGAATTTACAGTACTGAAGATTCATATCCCCTACTTTTGTGTATATGTTTTTTTTATAGTTCTTTACACTTAACCTCTGATTTTCAATATCTGCTGAGTTTATCTTCCAGTGCCTGTACACTGAAAAATTAAATGTTAACAAGTTTAGCTCATTGCATCATCTTATGGTTTCATTGCTCTGTGATTTCATGCACCATCAGCTTTCCGGTAGGATATTTTTCTATTGTACAGTTTGTTTCACAATTGCTTCTTTTTTTCCTGTATGAAGAACTCAAGAAAAACAATACATATGGAAGGAAAAGGGGGATGGCTTACTGAAAGATTTATATTGTATACATATGAAATTTACATTTATATTCAACCGAACATTGTACTTCCCACAAGGTACATCTGCATTGCCCTTGAGTCTATCAGCTGCTGTATATTAGTAGATTTGGAATGTTGTTATGCATTTAATTACTGAAAGAGACAGGCACATTTTCAAGTCAAGCCCTGGGGTATTACCTAGTGTTCAGTGCAAAACAGACCTGTCTTATCTGTGATCATTATTCCTACTGTCCCTTGCCCTCTGTGTAACCCTTCCCCTCTGTTACCAAGCAATCTTCTTGTGAGAGACATGGTGAGTTTTCAGTGTTGTAATAGTTTGTATAACCCTCATGGATATTCCATTGAGTTATGTGTCAGTCTCTGATTTAAATATACCCCACTGATATTTTTCTCTCTTGTAATCTCTGTTAATGTTTGGTCTGCACCTACCATGTGCTAGCACTGGTGTTTCCTTGCGCATAAATATATATACTCTGTTGGAATTCCTCATTAATAGCTTGCATGTTATATTTCAGTTTTTCACATTTAAAATACTTTGACTTTTAAACATATTCTTGGATGTTCATCTACTTTACCTGTTTTTCCACACTTGCAAAACATAATTTGTTTTTCCATTTTCATTCAGGCATGCAAACTGGTTGTTTGTTGATTAGGTATATTGTTGCTTCTGTGGTAGACCAAACCTTTCTTAAAATTACATATGTAAATTTTGTTCATATTTAAATATAAACAGAACTTGAGGACTGCTTTATATGTTCTAGAAATATTTACTGCTTCCAGTAAATGAATCTCACCAATAGTTTTTGGACTTCAGAGAATTTATTTCCAACGTTATCCTGGCTGAATTAATTCTATACATACTACAAATGCAGCTGTCAATTTTCACTTTATCATTAAACTCGGGTGTTCTGACATCTTCTATTTAATTACAAAAATGTATGTCACATGCACTTTTATCTTTCTTGCTGACAATAAGTTTTATCTCTTCAGCTGGCACATCATGCTAAATGTCTTTTCACCTTTTTTTCCAGTAACACTAGTCTGGTAACAAAATCTATCTCCGTATGCTTGCATTTCATGAGTCATTCTATATGCAAAACAAGTAATCTCGACTTTCTTAGAAGATAAGCTCCAATGGTTCATTCCTAACAATTAAGTTTTAGCAGATTTGGGTTACCTTTACATTTTTAAAGGACTGTGTCATACTTTGGTATTTGTATTTGGATACTGGGATGATTTAGGCACTGTGGTTGTTAATTTATCTTATGATCATGATCTCTTTTTTTTATTACCAGAAAAAAAATCTGTAGTAATATTTCCTTTCCTCCTGCTGTTTATTTTCCATTTGAACTAAAAGTATTAAGTGCTATCAAGGAATAACAGTAGGTCAATGACTTAAATGTTAAGGTAAGCTGGCTGGTAACTCCATCTAGTAGTTCTGAAAGAAATATAGCAGGGAAAATCAGCTTAAAAAAAGGAGTTTCCTACTAAACACCTGTCATTTCCTACAGCAGACTTGTCAGCGAACTACATCTTAGCTGAAATAGAGAGTAAACGGCAGGAAACTATAGAATTTACTTTTTTTTCAGCTGCTTAGATCTAAAGAAGATCTACTTGAATCAAATTTGAAAAATTTTCTCCTTCTGAAAAGATGTTTCTCAAAAGAAACTGGCAAAGAAAAAACACCTGATTCCATCTGTATTTTCTTTCTTTAATTTTTATGCAAATCTATCAGACTAAGAAGCCAAAGAAGTCCACCTGGTTCAGTGTTCTGTGCTAATGTGGTTACGTCAGAGGCGAGAGATTCTGATAAGATGTAAAATATACTGGGACTGGACTTATAAAACACTACTCAATTTCTGGCTGCAATTCTTTAAAAGGATTGTGCTGAAACAAAAGACCTTCATACTTCTAGCTGGCCTGAGGTTTCCCTCATTCTGATCAGAGTTTGAAAATGAGGAACCAGAAACTGAGGCCTCCACTGGGTCTCCTGACTCCATCTTCTTACAATAAAAGAAATAATTCTAAGCAAATCTCCAAATGAAATCCCTTTTCAGTCTTTTTTTCCACCATAATATTTGTCTATGGAATGTGCTATTACCATATTTCTTAACTCTATATTAGAAAATATGAAATTTGGTTTGTGTTTTTGTTAGAAGAAATGAAATAATGAATATTTATAACAGATTGGGTCTACGAGGCGTAAATTACCATTTGATTAAGCTGTACATAAATGAAGTATCATTACTATAGTTTTAAATATATTTATTTTTATTTTTATAAATATATTTATTTTTTAAATAGTATATTTAAAATAATTATATATGCTGTTTTAATTCCCTTAGTTTTGATACTTATACCATGCACTTACTTTATTATACAATGCATTTCAGGATATTGATGATCAATGTTATTAAAGTGGTTGTTTGGAGATAACTCTTGAGATTAAGCACAGCGCTATTAAAATTTATTAAGAATCAAATTCTAATCTTCTCAGGGGCAAAACTCTATCACAAGCCCATTTCCATGCAAAAAAAAAAGCACACTTCATTTATATGGAGACACTGCAGAGTGCAGATTACTCATAAATAGTCAGTGTTAATAAATTCCCAGAGGAAATTAAAGTATGTGTAAAGGAATTGAGACTTTTTTGGAACAAATATAAAAAGATTATGTTATTCTAACAAAAGAATTGTGAGAATGCACATTGTTTATTTACCCAACTTTTGTTTAGAATATAACTGTACTCTTTTCAGTAGTGGAAAATGATGATTTTAAACAGTACAAGCAAAGTTAACTACACACTCAGATGAAATAGATTACAAGGTTGCATTTTGCATGTTGTGTTTTTGCACTATAGAAAATCAGTCACGGACAAAAAAGTGGAGTCAGAAGCAGGAATACCTTTTTTTATGTTGTTTGGTGAGACTTAGAAATGCACAGAAACCTTGATTATGAGATAATGAAAAGGAATAAGTGCATGTATTAGAAGATGTAAATGCATCATAAAACATGATTTTGAAAAACTGTACTGACAAATTAGAGCTCAAGTGATAACATCCATTACGGTGACATTGCATGAGAACTTCCGACTTTTGATAATGGTCCTAGGCATATGCTGGGTTAAGATATTTTCAAGAAGCTTGAAAAACATATATATTTTTTTAAAGTAATATAAAAAATACCCTTCTGCTTTTTTGCTTAGTGGAAATAATGTCAGAAGTTTAAAAAATGCCTTTTAAAGGATGATTTGTGATGCAATGCGTACCAATTGTTCATGTCCTCACTGGTCTAAACTAAGAAATGCTCATGGAGTTAAAAGTTTGATTCTTTTGAATCTCATAAATTGCTATTCATATTTTAAAAGTGTCAGCTTGCAGTTCTTTCCTAGGCAAAGTATAGGTTTGAAAATGCAGACTAGCCTAAGTTGAAAGTATAGGCCAAAAGCAAATTACTTTTCCATAAAATTATCAAGATTTTCATGCTCTCCCACTGATAGCCTTACCCTTGAGGGATAACTTTTAAGAGCTATGAAGTCCCTATCTATGTTTTTGCATTCAGGATTTTATTTTAACTTCCATGAAGGTATAGACTTCACAGAAATGAAAACTGAATCAGCCAAACCCTCATTAGCCTCCTTTATTTTCCTTCTTGGGAGGAGACTCCTATAAGGAGGCCTTGTACATTGTTGTGAGATCTTTCACTTTTCAGAGAAGTGGTAGCAGATATTAATGCCTTATTATCACAGACTCCAACAATCTTAAATTTTCTCTGAGAGATTTAGCTTTTGGGATTGAATAAAATTAAATTAGAATTTTATATTACATAACAGTCTTCTGTAGTGAATAGAGGAAAAATAAAATACATAATTATGCTTTAAAAAAAAGACAAATTAGTCTTTCTCACAAGTCTTCTATTTTAGACACAAAATTTTCAGTAATTGGCTTAATATTTTTACATGACTTAGATAGACAATGATATTTTAATTTTTTTTCCTTAGCCATTCACTGCTTAGTTTGATATAAAGAGAAGTATCTGGGCCACAGATTCGTTAAGTGTTAAATGGAGCTGTTAGGTATATTCAGAATTATAATAGCAGGGATTTCTTTCTGATTAAAGATGAATGCGTAAGAGGCATTTTGATGTATTGTAAGTTTCACTACTATAACTGCATGGCTGAGATGGAGAATACATCTTAGTTGACCTTGAAATTAATGATATATTGAACAAAGTGGACATATCATAGCAGACTTGAGTGGTGGTCTAGCTTTCATCTGCATTCTCTTTGTTTTTGAGATGGTAGTTAGAAGTTTTATTTCTCTATAATATGACAGATGGGAAAGGACAGTGATACTGGATGTCTTGTACTTAGTGGTCATGTAATGAGTACTTTCTGGATACTGAAGAAAGAAGGAAGGGAGAAATAGAAGATCGCATGAAAAGTATGCAACAGAACGGCAGAATATAAATAACAATAGATAGAAAGAAAATTATTATTGGATAAAAATGAGTAATTATATAGAAAATACCATATACCAGTCTTATAAAATAGAATATCCAGTAACTAGAGATTCGATTAGAGATATCAGTAATTGTCAGACATTATGAAGGAGAAGGAAGAGGAAATGATGCAGTTCAGATTCTACAATAAAATATCTGAAGGCATCCACTGAACATATCCAATGCAATGTATTCTGAGATCCTTTACTGGTAACTGATTATCTAAAGAGAATACAGATGTTGGGGAAACTCCCCAAGTTTCCCACAGGGTTACCCTCCTTGGCGCGGGAAGCTCGATACTCAATGTGAGTTCATACGGCTTCCACTTTATTGTAGCAACAAGCCCTTATATAGCGTACTTGGATCCAGGTTTCATGCAACCAAGCGTATCAGAGAACAATGGTGTTTCCCAAGCAATTTTCATATACAGAACACCTTGCTAAACTGCAGCGTACCATACGCACCACTGCACCTGCACCTGTACTTATCAATCTATTTCTTTCATCTAAGATTACATCGTAGGTCATTAGTAAATCATTAGCTACGTGCTCCCGAGCACACTGCGCCCCAACATACAGAGGACAAAAAGATGCAGAAGTAGGTATTTAGGTGTAGCACAGGAGATGAGAAAGAACAAAATGCATCTGTCCAATAACAGCACCAGTCACGTTTTTTCAAGTCCTGACAAAAGTGACTGAAAAGTGACCAGCCCAAGGACTGTTATTGTAAGGAATATATGACTACTGGGACCACAGATAGAACAAAAGAAGCTTTTTTGCTGTATTAATTCTACCTGAAAAAAACATATTTAGTCAAAGAATAAAGAAGGTAGGATGAGATAAATTAATGATATCCACATAGGGCTGTAATGATCAAGATAAGAGATGTAAAGAAAATGAGGATACACTGAAAATCAGGAACAAAAATGGAAATGTTGTGCAAGACCTTTTATAGTAATGTGGATACCAAAGAACTAATGAAATAACATTGCAGATAAAATATGAATAAAATGGGAATTTTAAATATATGTATGAAGGTAAAATTGGTAGCGTTTCGTTGCATAGTCTAAAAATCAGTAATGTGTTTAAGATCAATTTGGGTCTAAGTCACTCTGGAGATGAATAATGAAAGGTTCTATGATGATATTGGTAGGAATTGTAGGTTTTGTGGCCACTGTGCTTATGAAAGTTTTTTTTTTATCAAAGAAGTCATCACTGGTGGTAATTATTGAGATGAATGGAAGCCAATGTGACAGGTTTGGATAAAAAAATCCCTAAGCTATATTAATCAAATTAACAAAAACAGACTGCTGATTACAGGAAGATAAAGTATATAGTATTAAAAATGAAAATCTGAAGGGAAGAATTTTTAATTATTCATGAGACTACCTGACTGTAGAGTAACAGACATAGTGCTTATGTGTGTTGGAGTGTGTGGAAAAGAGGCTAACATGGAAGATTATAGTTTTTACAGCTGGATTCTCCGAGCAGCAGCACAGAGTAAATATTGAAGATTTCAACAGAGAAGTAAAAAATGTCAAAGTTTATCAAAGGTAGCTCATATTAGAAATAATAATCTTTAGCCTTTAGAGAACAATAAAATTTTCAAGACAATTAGACACTTTTTTTCTCTGTAGTACTTACTTAGTAAAGGTTTTGACATTGTACCATCTAGGAGACTACTAATCCAAAAGGGAAAAACAAGTTTAGTGCATTAAATGTAGGGGAGAAAATAAAGTGTGTAAAATGGAGACAATGGGCTGCATTAAAAAGACAGTTGCTGGGTTATAAAGATTCGTCTTTCACTGAGGACCTTTACACAGCTAGAATGAAAAAAAATTATGAGACCACATCGCATTGCGTAGTACGGTTCCAAGATGGTGAGCAGAAAACAATTGATAATCCTGAAATGTTGCAAAATATAAACCAGACAAAATTAAAAAAAATTTAAATACTAAATTTACTTCATAATCTTCAGCTCATCTGTTGAACACTTTATAGTGCATTATTAATTTCAAAATATATATGTGTGTATGTACATATCTGTATACATACACAAATTTATATATGGACAACCAATGCTGTGTGACTATGAAAGACCTGAAACGCATTAAAAACAGTTGCAGATGTGCAGCTGATAGTACACTAATGAGCAAGTTGCCCGTGGTTCATTGAAGGACTAACAAGGATCTATACAGGGCAGATGTGATATCATGCGACGGTATGCAGTCCAGGGATGGCCAAATACAGCATGCGGAGATTTAAATATTTAGCACCTGACCTTGAAAACATGCTTAAAGTTTGGCACATCTAAATACTTATTAAAATACAAGATAAATGCATGACAGAAGATAGTTTCAAATAGGAAAACATGGATACAAAGGATAGTTATAACTTGCAATCCCTGGTTGCCAGCTTCTGAAACCTTCTGCATGCTGTTTAATCACTGCTACATAATATTATGCTTGTTATTTGCCAGACTGTGGGATAAAGGACAATGAGTGACAGCTTTGGTATTTGATCAAGCTTTGTGGCTGGACGAGATAAATGAGTGCCTTCTCTGGACTGATGTTAGAAATAGCTTCTAAGCAGTCAATTGAGGTCACTGAAGAAGAAGTTTTTGCAGTGCGAGCAATGATCAGTGAGCCAAAATGGCCAGTAGCCAGTGGAATAGTGATCCTGAAAGAATCTACTAGCAAAAAGAAATATTTTTGCTGGTGATAGGGTAGTATTAATGTCATTGATGACAGATAACATCTGTCATCCAAAATTCAGTAGAGAATTCCAACACACTCATACGTAAGAGGAAATTTCAGCTGGTATTTGTATCAAGGTAGGGTAATAAGACCACCAGAACTGGTGATCTAAAATGTTGGACTAAACAGAGAGAAAAGCTTATTTAATCTGGCAAAATGAAAGCTTGAAGACTGAATGTCCCAGTGATGACATACTAGCTGTGGAGAAGATTCAAAAGTTCAAAGGAGGAAATTCAAAACAAGAAAAAACTGATGTAGGTTTTGCAAAAAATAACTTTGGTTGGAAATTAGAAATAAAAATTTCCTAATTTCTGTTCAGTGACCTTCCAAAACAAGTCTAAATAAGAGTGCTGTGGAGTTTTAAGAACAAGTTTTGCAGTAGACCTTAATATACAGAACAATAAGATCATGTGTTTGTTACATTGACAGCAAAATAAGGCAGAAAGCTCCTTTTACTTTTGTGCTCTGGGTTTCTGTGGTAGGATCATTTTATATTCTTTTTCTTATAACCTTATTCTTTACATGTAAATAATTTTCTTCATTCATACCTTACCCAAAACATACATTTTGTTTAATTTTGCCTTTATTTCTTTGATATGTCTCTTTCCAGCTGGCACAAATCAATGAATTACTGGTGAAAGCAAAAGAGAAATGAAGCAATCTCTTAGAAGACTTCAGCTCCTTAGGATATACTGCCACATGGAAAATGGGGAGTTACTAATATTCCAATCTGTACGCTACAATGAGAAGGCTTGAAGCCCAGTCCAAATTTTATTTTAAGTAGACTAGGTAGCAGAAACTCAGAGGCTACCTACAAAAGCTGCTGTGTTTTTTGTAATTTTGCCAGATAAATTTTCCCATGCTATATTTATTGCAGTTACTCACTGGATGCAGAAATGACTGATGCACATTTATTGTTGTATCTATGTAAAAAGTTTGCTATCATAGAGGCACTTACCTTCTTGAAATGCCTCATGATAATACATGATGCTATTAAGATTAACAACCTCCTGATTAATACTAGAGAGCACATTTGCAATCAAATGGTCTATATCAATGAGGCATGTGGAGAACATTTTGTACATGAGTTCAGCAGTTCATGGAGTGGTGCCATTACTGACATAAAACCACCCATTATTCATCTCATGAACTCTGTTGTAGTGTTCCAGAAAGCTTAATCTTATATGAAACAGTATTTCTCATGTCTTAAAATAGATGCTTGTAATATGGTTTAGAATGCGCACATTGGCCAGCCAACCTTGACCACACTGTGAAACAGAGTGCAATGTGATCTCTGTTCCATGACTACAGGCAGAGAACTACAGAAAAAGGTCAGTGTACATTTTGCCCATTATTCAGATGAAGATGCAGATGTAGAAATGAACAACTGCTGTGTTGCTTTGGAAAACCATTAACACAGTATGGTACAATGGGTGTTTTGCTGCTTCTGCCGGTTTTGACTTTATCTTTAGAGATTAGTATTTCTTTCTGTCTTTAAGCACAATTTGCAAAGCAGGTAGCTTTGAAAAGGAATAAAACAGACTTTTTCATAGATAAAGGTTACATAGTTATTATTATTTTAAATATATGCTACTGTTTGTTTTTCATTTTTGTTAAAAGCGTGATGATTTCTTCTTTCAGGAGCAATTAATGATTGCATTTTCATAATTAATTGGATAATCAGTTTAGCTTTAACCTTATAACACTGTCTTGGAACACTAAATAGAAATGTTTTTGAGTTAGGAAGGTACACAGTTTTATAATATTTCATAGAAGACTGTGGCAGATTTTAGGATAACATTTATTTAACAAGAAATAACTTTAAGAGTAAAGAGTGCAGATGCTGTGCAATCTGTTCTAGCTGCATTCATGATCTCAACTGCTGCAAGTGGTTCTTTCTTGGCCTTTGTCAGGAATAGTTATTATGGGGCTGGATAACAAAACAAAATGTCTGAATATACATAAACAATTAGGTAATAGATCAAAGTACACACAGATAGCACAGAAGAATATGTTTCATTAACATTGAAGTTTACAAAACCTGCAGTTTCCATGCCAGATCTGTGCATGCAGATCTCAAGAATCTCCAGTGAAACCATCTCTCTAAAATCCTTGCTATAAACTCTCTGTCTACCAGAACTTTCACTGTGGCTGAGGTGAAGATGCAGGGCCCACCCCTGCTGTGGCTCAGCCATGTTATCTTGACTCAGACTGCAGAGACAGCCCATAAAAATAATAGTTACAGAAGGAATATTGCTGAGACTATCAATAAATCAAGAAGAAATCAACAACAAAGAGTGGTATCAAGTCCAAAAGGAAAGTTAAAGCTAGTTAGTTTTGTTGAGGGATCTCTAGGTTGATTTACCAGTGCCATCAGCTGATGGGAGAGAGCAGCTTAGCAACGTCTGGACTAGTCCCAGTTAGCCAGGCCAACCTTTCTCCCCTTTCAAGTCTTTGGCATGTTTGTTTATATGCTGTGGTGTGGAATCTTGATAGGTATCTTGGGGCTGAATATGATGATGCTTAGCTCTGTAAAACTACTTCATAACTTAATTTTTTCTAAGCTCCACTTGCAGAGTCTCCTTCATCTGGCTAAATATGCCAGGACAAGAAGTTCCAAAAGGGCCTGTAACACCTGGAGTAAACCCTTGTGCTGCATTCTGGAAGCTGCATGGCAGCACACTCATCTCTTGTTGACACTCATCTTCTTAGAGCATGTGGCTTTTTATTTGTCAGGTAGGATCTTACTCAAAATGGATAGACTCTTTCTCAACATACTGTATAGGATTCTAAGAGAAACATTCATCACCCAGCTAGTATCACTCTGCAGTTTTACTGTTAACTACTCACACTCTAAAGTATTTTCTGTATAAGCTCAGCTATAAGAACATTGCAAATTAAATATCAGATGTCTGGAAGGATGGCTTTGCAGGACTGATTTAGTAGAACAATTTCTCATCTAGAAGTAGATGACGGCTGTAGAAATGTGATTTCAGTTAGCATACTGACAAAAATTGCCGGGATTCTCTACAGAAGTTTTAAATGAAGGAAAAGGACAGATGCAGACACAATTTTCCAAGTAATAACAGCTGAGCACTGGTTATATTTCTGAGAGATTAAAGAAATGGGGAGAGATAAAGAAATGACTGTAGCAGGATATACTGGGAACTGAACGACTGTTGGCATGTATATTGGAATTACTATGGAATGTTTATTGCAGACAAACTGCTGTAGCCTGCTATAAAGCAGTATAAACATAATATAGTTTAACATATAATACACAGCTGTGAATTGATGTTGACCTTAACCTTGTCATTTGGCAATAGCATTTTATTTCTTTTCCTTGTTTCATTAATGATGGAGTTTTTACCATTTGTATTTATCACTGACAATTGATTGGTTTCGGGGTTTTTTTTTGGACACTGAATGGAGATGGAGGCTTTATTTTTTGCCTGTTTGATTCATGTAACTATAAGATATATATGGATATATATATATCTGCCTCATTAACATAACAGATGATCTACATTATTGTCACATTTGAAAATGTCAATTTCCAATTCAGTCTTAAGATCATGCTAGTATAGTGATTTCTCTATATAATTAACATACAGTGACATACTTAGTAATAACCTCTTCCACTGGAGTCTTCCCTTTGGTTGTACAGCGTACACTCTGCTTCCTTGTTTACCTATTTAATATAGCATCTCTTCTTAAAGAAAAAAAAGAAGAAAAATACATATCAAACACTATTAGCTAATTTCAATGCTTATTTTGGGGGAAAGAACCTTTATCTCTTCTTTATCATTCATTCAAAGACATAAATGCATTATTCAAAAATTGTAATGACTCATATATCCACATTAGTTCAACCTGTAGCCACATTTGACGTATCACAGTCCAGAAGGAAGAGAGTTGTTTCCAGAAAGTGACTTGTCCTTGTCATTGGGAAAAAGTACATGGAAATGGGCTGGCTGTAGATGGTAGCTTCACATGCCAGATGTCACCCCCTTTCCCTTTTGAAGCCCTGATAAGCATTTTAGTTTTTTGATGAGGGTTTTCCTATGGACTGCTAGAGTAGCCTTTTCAAGAGTTAGAGATGATCTGTCTTTGTCTGCAAGGTTTTCTCCCCCATTTTAAGGAACTTAATGAAACCAATGTAGAAATCAGAATACATGTGCAGCACAAGAGATCCATATTATTTTGTCCATAACAGGGAAGAATATAGCCTTTTTCCTTAAAATGTTTGTCCTCAAGGACCAGATAATTGTATGTTGTGGATCACAAGTCAAAAATTATTCATATTTTATTCTCCTAAGGGATATTATCTAGGACAATGCTCTCTCTCTATATATATATATCTTCTAATCTGGTATCTTGTTTTGATGAGTAAAATATTTTTCTTCAGAGCAATAAATGTAATAAAATGCATGAAAATATAAAAACATATTAGTCATTCCCTTATTCTTTTGAATATGTTATTGATTTTCATCTCTTTGGCCTTATTTATAAAGCCTCCATCAACACTGGTCCCTAACTCTACAATTTTTCTTTTCTTCCTTTCCTTATTGGACTTGTATAGGTCAGAATCTTCTGATTCATGGTTTTATCCTAAATATAATTTAGAGACTTCGGGTGTCTGAGCTTTTAGTGTGTGCTTTCACAATGAAATGAAATTCCTATTTTTATTTGGAAAGCTGCTTGTGGATCTGGCTTTTTAAAACAGAATTTGACCAATGTATATTTCTGTGCTGCTTTTCACTTGGTTGGAATGCAAAACTCCTTGGGACTCTGCAAATGGAACTTTACGAATGAAATTTACTATTATTGCTGTTTCTACCACAACAACAGCCATTGTTAGCCACAACTGAATTGCAGGCTTACAGCTCCCTGTCCATTATTATAATGTTCCAAAATTCTCCTTTTGGGTTCAAACATCTTATGCTTATGTTAAGCCGGAAAATTTTGACTTGTTGACTGAAGTTGGCCCAACTATTTTTTTCAGTTAGCGAAACAAGTTTTAAAATACAGAATCTATAAAAACACAAAACAGCATCTATTTTCAAATTAAAATGTGTTTTGAAAAACTAGTTTTGATTAGAACATAGACAACTTGAAGATGCTGAAACATGAAGGTCGGATGTTTACCTGCTGTAGATACTGTAGTTTCATTCATTTAAATGAGGCTTTCTGTTCATAAATGATGGTCCATAGACATCTTTCTCCCACATGTTATGTCTCATGAGAAAAATTATCATTCCTAATGGTCTGATCCTAAGTGATGAGTGCGGAGTCAGTGGGTATATGTGATTGTGTTAGAAGCCACTTGATAACTGAAGTCACAGATAATATTAAACTTTTGAAAAGTTTGTTTATTACAGTTCAAATATAACTTCAAATGAGATTTTCAAATTGTATTTTGCTCTTTCCATTAACACTTAGCATTATACATCAAGAAGCTCAAAGATTTCATTATTCTATAAAATTCTGAGCAAAACTGTACCAAGTATTAATACATAACTTTTAGTTTGCAGATTACTTTTTAATAAAGCAACTTTGTTTGTTGTGGCTGAGATTATCTGGGGGACCATCTGTGTTAACTTTGTGAAACAAGAATAACTTAAGACCATTTTGGGGAGAAATTAGTTATTTGCCTACCTTTAGCTTAAGAACCTTGGTGTAATAGAGGAAATGCTTCCTTTTTTGATAAAATAAGTATTTAAAAATAGATCAGCTGATCTAAAATGCTCAACAGTTTATTCTGGAAAAAGTGGGAAATACCAAATTAATGAAACCTGTAAGAAAGTGATACAGATTCTGTGTCTTTCTCTTCCCACCTAGTGTCTGGGGCATTCATCTCAGCTGATGGAGACACAAAATCAATTTTCTCCCTTGCTTGAAAGGAATTAATCCCATATTGTAACAAGAAGTCCTTCCCATGATACTGGAATGTATTCTGAGGTGGATTCCACTCAATATTTCCCATTGACTGTGACCCTGCAAGTATTGGGTGTACATCAAGAAGATGGCCTTAAGGGTGTTTTAGTTGTTCTCCCACGTTTGACAGACTTAGTCTTCTGAGCCTAGTGGAAAAGCATTAACTACAGATATAGATGGAATGCTGCCTTTTGTAATTTGATCTGAGACATGAAATCTTATTCAGAACAAGAATATTTAAGCAGAAAAGCATTACCAGGTGAAAATGAAACCATCTTACACCAGAGTGTTTTATTACATGGTACTTAGCACACTCTGGAGGTAGATGAAATCCAATGAGCCAGAGGATAACACTGAACATGGGTCAGCCACCATGACAGGAGAGATACAGGGGGGCATAAAATCACTGGGTCTGATGCATGTGAAAGATCGACTGTCATCAGCATTACTGTATATATCCTTCAGTTCTGTGAGTGCTATTTAATCAGGCTCCATGACTGAACTTTTCAGTAAATATTTTCAAAATAGAAATAAAGTTATTGTTTCATATTGTATTCGTATTATTATATTGTGTGTCTCATTTCTGCATAAGTATACATGTATATATATGTATCTGTATGTATAGGCACATGGAAGATAGTGAGGTGATACAGGAGAACCAGCATGGCTTCACCAAGGGCAAATCCTGTTTGATCGACCTAGCGGCCTTTTATAATGGTATCACTGCATCAATGGAAAAGGGAAGAGCCACTGATGTCATCTATCTGGACTTCAGTAAGGTCTTTGACATGGTACCCCACAACATCCTTCTCTGCAAATTAGAAAGATATGGATTTGATGGGTGGAATATTCAATGGACGAAGAACTAGCTGCAGGATTGAGTCCGGAGAGAAGCGGTCAATGGCTCAATGTCTGGATGGAGATCAGTGATGAGTGGTGTCCCCCAGGAGTCAGTACTGGGACCGATACTCTTAAATATCTTCATCAGTGACATTGACAGTGGAGTCGAGTGCACCCTCAGCAAGTTCACTGATGACACCAAGCTGTGGAGTGCAGTCAACACACCAGAGGGGTGCAATGCCATCCAGAGGGACCTAGTCAGGCTTGAGCAGTGGGCCCAGGTGAACCTCATGAGGTTCAACAAATCCAAATGCAAGATTTTGCACCTGGATCGAGGCAACTCTCACTATCAATACAAGCTGCAGAAAAAGACCTGGGGAATGGGAATTCTGGTGGATGGGAAGCTGGACACGAGCCAGTAATGTGCTCCCGCAGCCCAGAAAGCCAACTAAATGACATTTAAAGGTTCCTTCCAACTTTAAGGATTCTATGATTCTGTGATTCTTTATGTACATATATATGTACATTATGTGTATATATTATGTGTTTGCAAAATGTATATTCATATATGAGTATATAAGCTTGAATAGATTTTTTTTTTCTCTTTTACAACCATGACAGATGGCATTGTTATTCCTGTTTGCTGTGTTTTGCTCTGCCAGATTCCTTTAAGTAAGGAATCATCATCACAGAAACCCCGGTTTATCTGACATTCCTAGGGAAAGGAAGCCTTGATGAGGTTAACTAACACCCAGTTGAATAATCATAGAATCGTAGAATCATAGAATCATAGAATCATAGAATCATAGAATCATAGAATCGTAGAATCGTAGAATCATAGAATCATAGAATGGCCTGGGTTGAAAAGGACCTCAAAGATCATCGAGTTTCAACCCCCCTGCTAAGTGCAGGGTCGCCAACCACTAGACCAGGCTGCCCAGAGCCACGTCCAGTCTGGCCTTGAATACCTCCAGGGACGGGGTGTCCACAACCTCCCTGGGCAACATGTTCCAGTGCGTCACCACCCTCTGCGTGAAAAAATTCCTCCTAATATCTAACCTAAATCTCCCCTGTCTCAGTTTAAAACCATTCCCCCTTGTCCTATCGCTATCCACCCTCACAAACAATCAACCCACCTCCTGTTTATACGCTCCCTTCAAGTACTGGAAGGCCACAATGAGGTCTCCCCAGAGCCTTCTCTTCTCCAAACTAAACAAGCCCAGCTCCCTCAACCTTTCCTCATAAGAGAGGTACTCCAGCCCTCTGATCATCTTGGTCGCCTCCTCTGCACTCATTCCAAGAGCTCCATGTCTTTCTTGTGCTGGGGGCCCCAGGCCTGGACACAGTACTCCAGATGGGGCCTCACAAGAGCCGAGTAGAGGGGGACCACCACCTCCCTCTCCCTGCTGACCACTCCTCTTTTAATGCAGCCCAGAACATAGTTGGCCTTCCGGGCTGCCAGCGCACACTGCTGGCTCATGTCCAGCTTCTCATCCACCAGGACCCCCAAGTCCCTCTCTGCAGGGCTGCTTTCAAGTACTTCTTCCCCCAGGTTGTATAAATACTTGGGATTGCCCTGGCCCAAGTGCAGCACCTTGCACTTGGCCTTGTTGAACCTCATTAGGTTCTCATGGGCCCACTTGTCCAGCCTGTCCAGGTCCCTCTGGATGGCTTTCCTTCCTTCCAGTGTATCGACTGCACCACTCAGCTTGGTGTCATCTGCAAACTTGCTGAGGGTGCACTCGATTCCATCCTCTATGTCATTGATAAAGACATTGAAGAGCACCGGTCCCAGGACTGAGCCTTGGGGAACACCATTCGTGACCGGCCTCCACCCTGACACAGAACCATTGATCACAACCCTTTGGCTGCGACCAGCCAACCAGTTCTTAACCCACCGAACAGTCCATCCTTCAAATCCATATCTCTCCAATTTAGAGAGAACGATGTGATGATGGACCCTGTCAAAGGCTTTGGAGAAGTCCAGGTAGATGAAATCCAGGTAGATGATGTCTTGAAAACCTCCAGTGATGGGAACTCCACCAAGACCCTGGGATTATTCCAGTAATCAATTGTTCTCATTGTCAAGAATTTATTCCTTAGATCAAGATGAAACTTGTATTCATTGTCCCTTGTCCTCTCCAGGTGGATCCTTGTGAAGAGAGAAACTTTGTTCTCTTTGCAGCCCTTTTTTAAGGACTGCACAATTGATGAGGTACCCCCGAGCCTCGTGTTCTCCAGGGTGAAAAGATCCAACTCCTTTAGTCTTTTCAGATAAGCAACACAGCAAAACCTAGGAAAGCAATGACAGTAGTAAAGGGTAACGGAAAGGCAACTCTAGGACATAATAGGGGGAAAAAGGTGATATTCTAAGAAGAAGAGAATAATCTGTGGAGCTGGGTGTGGCGTGTGTGGTCCTAGCACAGGAAGTCACCAAAAAGCTGCCAGGCTGAAGGAAGGCCTGGAAGAAAAGGGCTGCCTTTAAGAGAACTTTTGTGATAACACTGTATCTCACTTAGCTCCTCACAAGATTTCTTGTTTTAAAAGGTCTTTCTGATTTGCGGAATCAAACTCCATAACCCGAGATTAAGGTTATAAAGCAGGTATGTTTATTACGGTGCTGCGCCCACACCGGATGCGAAGGGGTTCACCGCCCTACCAAACTCGCATAACCATGGGCAGAAATGTTAGATATTTAAAAGCCAAGCTTATACATATTCAGCAGGTTTCCTGGGATCCATCTACATATTCAGCAGGTTTCTCCGGACCCATCTACATATTCATCATTTCCCAGAAATTCCTTTGCATACGGTCCCTCCCCCTGGTGCATGCG
Source organism: Numida meleagris (assembly GCF_002078875.1). Classification (NCBI taxonomy): domain Eukaryota; kingdom Metazoa; phylum Chordata; class Aves; order Galliformes; family Numididae; genus Numida; species Numida meleagris. The sequence goes on along the minus strand of NC_034412.1, from coordinate 69,713,913 downwards.
CTGTAGATCCTCCTGGTGGTCATTGGATGAAGGCTCGAGGTCTTCTTCCCCCCTCCTGGTGGTCGTTGGATGAAGGCTCGACGTCTTCATCACTCTGCCCTTTTCACCCCTGTCATGGTTTTATGATTTTCGGTTATTGGTACTCCACATCATAACATCATGTAGTGAATGTACCTGGTTCTCAGAAGAGAAGGACTACTACATTCCCCACGGCACTTTGCTCCTTTGTTACCATTTTCCAGCTGGAGGGAAAAGATAAAAGCTCACAGTATAAAAACTTGCAGATCACGAGACCTCGTCCCTTTTTCCGCCGTCTCTCGTCTTGGCAGCACCTCACTCTCCAGCCGTCTTATCGTCGGTAGTAGAGTAAGGCCTACCTTGATTTTGGGACATTCTCTCTCTCTGTATTGGATTTATCAGCTTAAATTGTAATTATTGTGTGTTGTACTATAGTGTGTTATTTTGCATTCCGATATCTTATTTAGTAAATTAGTTTGTTTCTCCTCAGATTGTTGCCGCTGTTCTTTGCTCTCAGGGCCATCTCCCTACCCTATTCCCCTTTTCCCTTTTCCCGGGATGTGTGCCCTTGGGTCCCCCGTCCCCTTTGTCACGGAATCGGGCCTAACGCCCGTAAACCGTTTGACACACCCCACTGCTGCTTTGCAGAGTCACTCCGGCTTCGGCCGGTTCCTTGTACCGGTCCCTGCTGATAATGGAGTTTCAACGAGTTCCTTTCCTTATCTTGCCTTACATTCTACTTACCCCAGCCCCATGCAATAGTTAACCCTTCGACTGTTCTAACTCATTTCTAATACTTTTTCAGTTTTTGTTCAAGTAAAACCAGAATTTTGAGCTGAAAAGCCTTTGTGTCTTTTTGGAGGCAGGATAGTGTCTGACTAGATTCAGTCAAAGCAGAAACCAGTTAATGTGTCACCAAAAGGTTAAAACTAGAAATTATCTGCTGCATCCCAACCCTGTCAGTGACAAGGCTAACCTACAGAATACACAGGGAGCCAAGCATTACTTTCTTTAAAGTAGATGAAGCTGTTAGGCTGAAAGGTGCTGAGAGGAGTGAAGTCTATGAGCACTTGGGGATGGATTTGCCAGAGTGGGAGTTCGTCAGGTTGACAGCAATATAAAAAGGTCTAAATACTACAGATGTGCCAGCAACCAGCCCTCTTTATTTTAAATGTTTTGTACCTTTGAGGAATGAACAGAATGTGCTGTATTTGGTAAAACCTCTATTAGTTGCTTCAATCAACTTTTGCCACAGGCTCCCCAAAGGAAGCTCTTAAAGGGAGGCCTTAAAACTCCTGTACTAATTCATACTGGTATTCAACAGTAACTCAGGTCTTGATCTAAGTCATGTTACTGATGCTGAAAGCTAAGGTCGTGCACTTGGCAAGACCCTGCAAAGAAGGGGTCCTGAAGGGTTTAGTTTAATCTTGTAACCATGACAATAGTTTTTCAAATACTTTCTGCTAATGAAATGTCCAAAATGTCACTCTTGTTTTGTATTTTTTCATTGTAGATATCTATCAGCAATATTTTCATTTCAGAACAGAAACTGAGGAGGATCTTGGGCCTGCTCAGAAAGCCAGGCATTAGGGCTGCTTGCATACACTGGGCAAGTGGCATGGGGCAAAGGGGAGAGAGAAAGAGAGGGCTGTCTAGTAGGAAAGAGGGGAGGAGTAGTGTAATTCCTCACCTAATCAAAATCACAAAAGACAGATCACAGGTAGTCAGTCTGAACATAAATGGAGCTCACAGACTACAGGGACTTGTAAGCTTGAGGGTGAGAGGGCGTTCTGAATGATTTTGTTAAATAGTAATTAGCAGTGTATTCTGAACCAGTGAGAAAAGGCATTCCTCAAGTGTTTGTTAGCATCCAACTAATACAGCATCTTAAGTGTTTTAATCACAAACCAGAAAGCTTGTTCTTCCTGAGGAATAATGGAAGAGAACAGATGCAGGTTGCAGGTGGGAGTGAATCTGAAAAATCAACAGTGAACGCAGGAGTAGTTGCCTCAGGGGGAAAGTCCAAAGAGGCCTTGGGCCTCTGCAAAGCCTTCAGATTATGCTTAGACTCAGGACCACCAGGAGACACTGACAGTGTTTCAGTACCTGTTCAACACCCTCCGTGAGGTGCTGTCTCAGCAAGGCTGAGGTTCATACCCTTGTGGGAATCGAATGTTGATTCTGTATTAGAACAAGATCAGAATTTTCTTGATTTCATGGCCTCTGCTGCCATTTGGGTCCTTTATCAAAATCTAGCTAGTAACAGTTTATGTATAGTCAGCATGAAAATATATGTTGTACTTTGTCACATACATTGCAAGAATATCCTGCACAAATTAAAAGGACAAGTCATGACATGCCCTAGAGAGGGCCCGAAGAAGGTATTGAGGAAGGCCTGGCACCTCTCCAACCCCCTACGGTGCTCTTTGTTTAACAAAAGAAGCGTCCTTCGGACATAATGGAAGAAGCTTTGGAGAAAATCACCGTATCAACGTGATAAGAAGAGTACCGAGACATCTTGGAAACAGCAGGATGGCGACTGACTGGCACAAGATAGAACAAGTGTCAGAATGTAATTAACAAATGTAAATCTTCGATAAGATTGTGAACCTGGAGTACCCAGCCAATGGGGAAACAGGGCAGTGGGTAGGCAAGGGGGGGGAAACAAGGTTACAAAAGCTGTCATACTGCGTCCATAGGCGCGCTCCTGTTTTACAGGATGCCTGCCATTGCAATTGCAAATTAAATCTGCTTTTATCAGAGATACTATCCTGATAAATTATTTGGATATTTCCAACACCCTGCAGCAGGGCAAGATGAGCAATGAGCCTTTGAAAGGAAATACAGCTGGGCAATGCCAGACAGCACCTGATGGAAAGCTTTCTCCAATCTTGTACCAAAGGAGCCATCCTCAGAATAACATCTATGTATCACAAAGGAGTTTTCTGCTCCCAGTCTGCAATACCAAAATGCTGTCTGCAGCTGTGGATTTGGTGGTGGCTGGCCTGCAGGCAAAGGTACATTTCCTTTTAACCTCTACCTCTTAAATTTAATTTTTAAATTAAATCTTAATTAAAATCCAGTAAAATACCAGTCACGAAGATCCCTCTCTTGTACATGCAGCCACCTGTTTGAACAGCTGCAGAAAACGAACAAACAAAAGAAAACATGTCATGGTTTTATGATTTTGGGTTATTGGTATTCCACATCATAACATCATGTAGTGCACTGGGAGTTAAAGAGTTAATGCTCCAGTTCCATGGTTGATGGATAGTTCCGGGAACCTGGTTCTCAGAAAAGAACTACATCTCCCAGGGGATTGTTTGCTGTTCTGTTACCATTTTCCATTCAGAGGGAAAGATAAAAACTGTTCATGCATCATGAGATGTTCCCTTTTTTGCTCTCTCGCTTCCCTTCTGCTTGTCCCAGCTGCGTCTCCCTTCCTAGCCATCTTGCCACCAGCGTTAGAGTAAGGCCTTTTGGTGTTTGGACACTCTCATTTTATTTGATTAATTAGCTTCAGTTCCAATTATATTGTATTATATTGTGTTATTTTGCATTCTGATATCTTATTTAGTAAATTAGTTTGTTTCTCCTCAGATCGTTGCCACTGTTTTGTTTTTAGGCCCATCTCCCTACCCTTTTCCCCTTTTCCCTTTCCCAGGGCGTGGGTCTGTGGGTCCTCCTGCCCCATTAGTCACAGAACCAGGCTGAACCTGCCCATAAACTGTTGACAGAACAAAACAAAGAAGCAAATAAAACCACCAAAAAACTCACAAACTTTTCCATTCCCATCTGCAAATATCTGGTGTATCAACATTCTGTAGATGTGTTAAGTAGATTCTCTAATTTTGTTCATGAACAAATATTTTATATAGCAACTTACAATGTAGAAGGTTCTAATTCCTTTAAAAGCATTATCAGATAGAGAAGGGAAATATTAAATTAGTTATAATAATTATGTTTTATATGTTTATATTCAACTAATGGTACTAAGATTTTTGGTGGATGAAAAATACACAGTAAAAAAAATATGACTATTAATGGTACAATGGAGTGGATGATAGGTACTAAAGTAGTTTCTTGATGGGTGCATGGGTAGTAGGAAATGAGCAACATTTCCACTGCGTTTAAGTGAGGAGCGGATGATTCACTTAGTTGGTACGTTTATTCTGTCTGAAAATACACCGTTGCCATTTAGCAAAGTGCCCTTTCGTAGGGTCAACTCTAAAACATTAGGATCATTGCTCTTGATTTATGCTCTTATTGTTTTCTGAATAAATAAGCTATGGCCTCTTCCTTCCAGTTAATGTGCCACAGCTTAATTAATTTCAAAAATGGAAGAGGGTACAAGAGAGAGCTGATTTTAATGAGCTGTACTAACACCATTACAGACTGACTGAAACTAATTATTAAAAATAAGAATAGGGCTTGTTACATGCTTTGGAAAAACTGTAACAAGTAAATCCAATAAATCCAGACTCAGTCACAATTTTTATCATCTTTTCTTACCTGCATATAGCTGCTTTACTCTAGGAAGAACTCTAATCCTAGCCTGGATTATGTGTTTTGGTTCCACACTTTAAAAAAATCACAAAACTAAAACTCCTGCCTACAAATGACTTCCTCACTTCTAACATTTCACTTATTTCTAAGAGGGGCTGCAGTTAAAATTTTGCAGTTTGATGGATCTGCTTTTCAGTGATTAGTTCATGGGCAATAGTATTTCCTCCTCTATTTTGCACCAGTAACATTCCAGTGCCCCAGTAAGATGGCCATTGTGCGAGATATGCTATATTCATGTATTTTCAAAAAGTGTACATTTTCCTATGAACAGAAAAAACGTAGGAAAGGTAAGAAGGACATAACATACCTACAGCAAGGATATGTATAAATATCAAGGACAGCTAATGGCAGGAAAAAAAAAAAAAAAAGAAAATCTAAATAGGGAAACTGGGGAGTTCACCACTACTACTACACGTGTCCAAACCTACTGAGGTCATATCTTGCCCTTATTTTGTCTGTAACATCCTATGAGTTGGAAATATAGGGTATTACCTATTTAACATCTGTTTTGAGCTGCTACTCTTTTGCATGAATTTATTTCTTGCATTTTCTTGTGCACTGAAGAGGAAATGTACATCTTGTTGGGAGGGATGAGGACCAGTATGAGAGAAAAATGTGCTTGCCATGACATAGATGACATAGAGGATGAAAGCATCAGTTAACATCTTCAGTTAACAGTGTGAAAATGAATATGCAAGCAGATTTTGAAGCCTTGAGGTAGATTATAAGGAGAATTAAGCAGTTACAGCTTGGCATCAGAAAGCTCATATGTGAAGTGCTTATTCACAGAGAGAAAAGGTAATATACTTATGCCATAACAAAAAAGAGATAATAAAAATAAATGATCAACACATGGTTTTCTGTCTGCAGAAATAATAAGGTAAATACAGATTTGCACAGAAAAGACAGAAAAAAACCTGTACTAACTCAGGGATTATATATGCAAAAGAGAAGAGCAACTTTCATTTAGAAAATGAAATAACCCTCACAGAAATGAAAATTCCATATGTGCAGTGGCCAAAATAAAGTTGGATGTCAGCAGTTATTGAGTGGATTATGTAAGACACTCAGACATTTCCTCTTCTAAGCAGTATAAACTCTCATATTCATTTGATGGCTGCTTAGTCTTTTGGAAAAAAAAAAAAAAAGGAAGAAAAACAAAATTAATTACATATCATGTAATCCCTTGCCACTCTAGGAATCCTCACCGTGACCTTTCTCTTCTGGTTTTGGTCATCTGAGTAGGCAACAGCTACCAATAGCTCTAGCAGCAGTTAATCTCCTTTTAGTACTGGACTAGCTCCTTTGCATTGGGCCCAAAAGAGGAAATGAGGAAAAAAAAATACACTGCTGTTGTCTTTTACTTGTACGATGTATTTGTAATCTCTACTCTGACATTCAGGGCTAAAAATTATTATGTGGTCTCAATTTTACCATCTGCAGAAAGGTGCTATCACAGAGCAGAATTTTCTAAATCTCAGCAGATGGGAAACTCTCAACATTCTAAGTGCTAAAGCAAGCTTGCAGACCACCATGGGGGGAATAATTTGTAGACAGATATTGTAATTTTGCTTTACTTAACTTTGCATACAATGTGACATATGATCCACAGACTAATGCAAACAGATCAATTAAAACAGGTGGTCTTACTGTCAAAAATAAAAATAATTGCTAAATACAAAAAAAGTATTTTAGAACTCTTACCACTGATAGCTCTGTGATGGAGATAAGTAAAATAGAAGGAGCAAAGAGTTAAAAATAGATAAGAAATAATGCTAATACATTACTTAATTATTTGTATATTAATAAAAGCTCTGCAATTTTAAAATGGAGAATGCCCCCAGATTGTTTTCTGGTATAAAACTAGATCAGCTCAAAGCCTGTCTAAGATTTATGTAAATCCACACACTATTTTTTTCACTTTACCAAGAAATTGTGGTTCCAATTTCTGCGTGTAAATGAATGAAGTTTTACTGGAAGAAAAAAAAAAAGGAAGCAAAATATGTATGTTGTTTGACTTCATTTTAAAGGTCATAAAATACATTTATCACCTTTAACATCTTTTATGTCTCTTTAATTAAATTATATCATTCATGTCTTTCTCAGGCACTCCTCGTATGAAATTCAGGGAGGTATAATGAATACTATTTATAAGGGCAGAATTGCAAGATTATTGCAATACGGGGTGTTTGAACTCTACAGCTTGAAGGTGAGTGAATAAATTTTCCATCAATTATATTTATAATTATTATTGCTATATTTAGGAAACAGTGAACTGCTGAACTTATGTCTCAGTTTTGACTCAGCACTTTTGCCAAATATGTTGGCCTCAATAAGGATATAATACTTATTTCTCCTCAACCGATACACTTAGAATAGCCAACAGATACAGTTGTCAAGAGTCTGTCATGGCTCTGTCACTGTCTGCTGTGGTCATAGTCAGGGCAGCACAGAGACAGATGATTTTATCAAAGGACACGTGTTCCTCCACAGTCTGGGTGGCCAGTTCTAGTTCCAGTCCCTTCCAAGTCCTCTCAAGAGGAGAAGAGAGAAACTGTAAACTTTTTGTTGCATGTTTGATAGAAGATCCTTCAAGAGGGTTTATGTTAATGAGAAAGTTCTAAAGTATCATAGAGAAATATTCCTACTTCCCCAAACTGATTGACTTGGTCAGTTGATCAAGTCCTCATCGAGAAACATTAACAGCATCCTCCCTCTCTCTGCTTAATGGCTTTCCTGGAAGAACACACAGGGAAGCAGAAGATGCTACATCTAAAATATAGGTATGCAAGTATGAATATAACTTCTGTTTACTATCTTTACTGATGATCTTGACAAGGGGATTGAGTACACTTTCAGTGAGTTTGCATATGATACCAAGTTGTGAGGAAGTCTTGATCTGTTTAAGGGTAAAGAAGGCTCTGCAGAGGGATCTGAATAGGCTGGATCAATGGGCTGAGGCCAATTGCATGAGCTTCAACAGGACTGAGCACTGGGTTCTGCACTTTGGACACAACAACTCCAGCTGCTGAAGGGACTGGAGCACAAGGCTTACGAGGAGCAGCTGAGAGAACTGGGATTATTTCAGAGGAGGCTTAGGGAATCTTTATTTCTCTCTACAATGACCTGAAAGGAGGTTGTAGAGAGCTGGAGGTCAGTCTCTTCTCCCAGGTAACTAGCAATAGGACGAGAGGTAATGGCCTCAAATTGCACCAGGGGAAGTTCAGTTTGGAAATTAGGAAAAATTTCTTCTCTAAAAGAGTGGTCAAGCATTGGAACAGGGAGTCACCGTCCTGGAGGTGTTCAAGAAAAGTGTAGATGTAGCACTTAGGGCCATGGTTTAGTTGGTATGGTGGTAATGAGTTGATGGTTGGACCTGATTATCTTATTTTCCAACTTTAAAAATTCTATGATTCTGTGAAATATCTAACAGGGCGGGTATCAAGTGGATGGGGCCAGGCTCTTCACTGGCACCCAGCAACAGGACAAGGGGCAATGGGCACAAACTGGAACACAGTTCCAGAGAACAAGAACAGGCTGCCCAGAGAGGCTGTGGAGTCTCATTCACTGGAGATACTCAAAATCCACCTGGATGCTTTCCTGTTCAACCTACTGTAGGGAACCTGCTTGAGTACGATCTCCAGAGGTTCCCTCCAACCCCTGCGGTTTTGTGATTCTGTATGGCACATACTGGCTTTTACAATGGTTTCTGTAAAGCAGGTTTTGGATCATTACACTGTGGATTTAGTGGAATCTTATTCTCTGAGTACTCTAGTTGGACGGATTATCTATTAGCATAAATGTTCAGTAACTCACTTGTGGTTACCCACCTAAAGGTTTCAGAACTGTGGCGTTGTGTTAGTTTTGCTCAAGCACAATATGAGATTAGACTATAACAGTTCTGATATAAAAATCTGATTCAGTGATGTGTGCCTGCATGTTCTGAAGAATTTAGAGTCTGAGATACAGTTGTCTAAGTATAGGAAGATACTTCTGGCATCTGCGTTGGGTACTTTTTGTAGAATGAGTGAATAGCCCAAATCTCCTGACTCACTTCTGCATGCTATTCACTCAGAGCATACTTGTAATGAGTTGGCATATTCCACGCACAAATGCAATTCTATTGATTCTACAACTGTGTAGTCCAAAACAGTATAAGCATTGTTATATCTCCACTACATTTACATCACAAGCTGTACTATACAAAATCTGCTGAGAGAAACAATATCTCCTGTAGTCTTCTGCCCAGTAAAAAGAACTATTTTATCAATAGGATCAGGCTCAGAAATGATAAATTTTCAAATGCCTTTTATTTGCTAACTGTTTAGTAATTAAACTGTTTAATTAGTTTGAACAATGAAATTCCTCCACTTCTTTTTTTCCAACTCCCACCAAGTCTATTTTGTTACTTAGTAAAATAGATTATCATTATTGCTATGCAGTGCAGAACTACAGAAGAAAACAAGCAGACTATAGTGCTTAACAATGCATAGTGAAGGAAGGATATTTCATTTTATTTTAAAGTATCTTTTATGACAGCATACTCTGGCAGAGCATGTTGATTAAACAGCTGTTAATGCCACATTGTAAAACCCTGAGATTCTTGGTACTTCATAAGAAATTAGCACTAAAATCTCAATTGGACTTCTATCTGAATATAGTCTTATTGAAAAAAAAAACAAAATGCCATTATTACCTATTCTCTAAGATAACTACACAGTATGCTGTTCCTAACTTTGCAGACAGAGAAAAAAATGAGTGAGTCAAATGTTTCTCATTTTCTGGTAATAATGACTTTTTTTAAATGCTGATGTCACTTATGAAGTCACTATATTGAAAGAATGCTTTTATGTTGCTTTAGTTCATTACTCTGTGCTGATCTTATCACAAGAACATTATTCACTCCTTTCTTTGATAATTAATATTGATTGCATGTTAGTCTGAGCAAGTAAAATGACCTTCAGTCTCAGATAGTAGAAAACCTACTTAGAAATTTAATAGATGCTTTTTTTTCATATCTTGTAGCTTGCTTAATGGTGCATCTCTCTTTCTCAAAGGCAGTTCTTACTGTAGTTAGCTAGAACATGAGTAGAGGAAGTAACTAGTTTTATTGTTGCTTATCCACAGTTCTATTTGCTGGCTCGTGCTTCCATCTGAATCTTTCCAAGCTGCTTTCACTGGAAGAAGATACTAATGTGAAAATGAAAAAGAATGTGAATGCATTTTTTTTGAAGCCCCAAAATACTATTATTGACCCACTGACTATTTACAAGTCTTCCATTAATGTTCTTCTTTCAAATCCACATTCTGTTAATGGGAGCCAAACCAATACTTAGAGCTGATCAAAAGTGGGGAAAAAAATCTCTGAAGATTCCTGAATCATATTAGGGTTAATCTCTGACTCCTAACTTTTCATCTCAGTTCCATCATGATGTTGTTGGAAAATGTATGAGTCATCATAGAAAACAGTGATATGAATAAACCAAATTGATAAGAGTATTTTAAATGACAGAAAAAAAGGATAGGATATAGAAAAAAATAAGTAAGAAATTTTACAAGTCATATATTTTGAAGTAAAGCATAAAATGATTAGTATTGGATTAGTATTTGATTAGTATTTTTAATCAGAAAATCATGTAGCCTCATATTTTAGAAACCAAGGCATGCAGGTTTGTAATGCAAGCTTGTGAGTTTGACAAAGATCAAAATACATGCCTTAAATTAATGTCTGTTTTGCTGAGCACAGATTTGAAATAGAGCCCTACATGGGTGTGTCACTTCATTTAATGTCAGAGGATACCATGCTGAGCCAACATTGTTCCTACAAAAAAAACCTTCAATTAAAATATGTATAAGTAGATAACAGAGATCCAACTTCAATTAATAGAAAACACACTTCAGTGATTCTGTTTACCACCATTGGCCATTTCCTCACAAGAACACCAACATTTTGCAAATGGAAAGATATATTTTATATTTACCTATGTACTGAAGAAATCTAATGATAACATTCCAGATTTGAGGTGGCATTTAAATTCCTAACATTGGAGCATGTCTGCTGGTTACTATGTATGAACATGATTAACATATTTTTTGCCTTGGACTGCATGCTTGTTTCTGCCTTTCTCAGAAATACAGATCAGCTGAGGGACTGAACCAAAGGCTACATTAACATCTGACTACCTGAGAAATTGTAGAATAGATGACAAAGGTAGAGGAGAAAACATACAGAATATATAGCACAGATACTTTTTTCCTTGTTTCCTTGACTGGGTAGCATTGATAGATATGCAGTGGAACACCTGGCTGGTCACATTTCCCCGGGGCACTCTGCAAATACATGACCTAATTGCAGGTGCAATTCAGCAATTTCAAGCAGTTTCAAGAGAGTAGCATCCAAGGAATTTTGTTAACTCCAAATTGGAGTAGCATCAATTCAAATGTTGTCATCAGCAGAAATTATTTATGTTCAGTGGCCTTACATATGTGTTACTCTCTTTTGCTCTGCTAGCAAATTGGCTATTCTGCAAACAGAAATACACACATGTGGGTGGAAAGAAAGAACAAGAGCTGTCTCTCAGCTGGTGTCGTATGAGAGAAAAATCCTGCAAGGCTATGGTCACAAGACAAGATTTGTGACCTTCCAGGCATTTATATCTTAGTCACGGTCCTCCAAAGCATATTAAAAATAGTGATCTAGAAGATTCATGTTTGCATCGTTATGCTTTTATGAAGATCAGTTCTGCATCAAATGTAAGAAATCAATGTATTTTCTACAGAAATGTGATTTTCTATATTCACCTATAGATTTTATAAGCTAGAGGTGGTTATTAAGAATAGCTGTTCTGGATTCCAAGTTAGCAAATGCAACAGAATTTCACTGAGTCATTTTTTATCTCAAAAACATCACCTAGATGAGCTTAGAAAAATAGCTTAGAAAAATATAAAATTGTCTTGACTTAAATACTGCACGGAGTTGAGAATACGTATCTTCTATAGACAAAAATATTTCAGAGACTAATTGTTCTGTTATGTATCTTATTTCTAATCCTGATTTGTACATCTTTATCTTGATTCTTTCTTTATCTACCTGTAATGAAGCAAACAGCCAGATCTTCCAAGAAATCCAGACCCTTCCTTGGAAAGGATGAATTTGAATGTTTAACTTTGCACACCTCTATTAAATAGATTTAAGATTAACAAATAACTCTGTGCAAATTCTATGCAGTGGAAAAAACACCTATACCCATATGCAAAAATAAGGGAAAAATAAGAGAGGTAATGCATGGAGATTCAGAGGCAGACTATTCCTACAAGAATCCCAGGTCTCAGAAGGGAAATTTTGCTTTAAATTAATGCGAAAAATTCCTCCTGATTCTAGACCATCCTAAATAGTGTAAATGCATGATGTATTATAGACACGTTTTGCTGCTAGACAGCTCAAGACAATTGTGCGACTGAGATGTAATGAATAGTGTTTTGCTAATAGAATGCTAAATCTATCCATTAGGAAGCTGACAGTATCCTAAGAAAAGAAGAGTTGAGAGGCATTATTGGAACATTAAAGATTAAATATTTTCCATTACTTTCTTTCAAGTTTTAACCTTTTGTTGTAGCTGCTTGTGTAGCTGCTTCTCTTGCTACTCACATCTTTGCCTTCTGAATCTGGACAGAGAGAAATGCATCAGAGTACCTCTCTGTATTGATGTGGTTGCAGGTATTTTTATTAGTACTAGTAGCTGTGAGACTGAAATGGGAACTTTTCACTTTCAAACACCAGGTTATCTGGGGGAAATATTTAAAAATATACAGAATGAAATGTGATGAAGTGGGAATTTGAAGTGGAGCCATTTCTGTGTAGAAGTATTGAAGTATTTACGTTGGGGTTTGTGAGTCCAAATGAATCCAGTGTGTGAGGAAATCCTCAGCTCTCTAAAGTAAATAGAGTTTGAAGACAGATACCAGTAGGACTAGAAATTTTAGAACAAATTTGTAAGAGCTTTTAGATGTCTGTAAGCTCCTGAGAGAACTGACGCAAAGAAATCCTGAAGGAACATCCATATTTGCTGAGAAAAAATGCACCACATTTCATCTTTCATTATTTGAATTTGAATAGATAAAGCTAGTCTCAGGATGAATGTTTGTACTGGCAAAATGGTGCAGGAGCTGTAACTACTTGAGTTTAGTACAAAATAGGAGTAAAGAAAGCTTAGCAGTATAAAAATCAGTCATCTGACAACTGTATTTTTATCCCACTATAGTATTCAGGCACTCTCTTGAGAAGAACAAGTTTATCCTGAGCAGTAATAGATAAAGCTATGAATCAGCTGCTAATTTTTTTAGCCAAAGAAAATATTGCCTCTTACATTTTTTACTCCAAATATACTTGTATTCTGAATCAACTGTTATTAAAACTTTTTGAACATACAGCTAAAGAAAGAAAGCTGCTCAGCATACATATCTGCAGAATTTAGAGACTTGCAGTAGGATAAGTGAAATACCATTATTTGCTTCAACATCATTTTGTGGTATAGATAAATCTATTATTTTTAATTCATAGCTAACAATTTCCTTTAATCTCAACTAGAATATTTTTCTATCAGTTGTATAAGCAGATATGAAGATGTTCAAAGCATTTCACTAAGTAAAACTCTTCATATTGAGGCCTGTAGCAAACAACACCAATTATTTATTAAAAGATTAAGAGCATTGCAATGGAAATAGCCTTTGCTGTCTGAATTAGTGTGCAGTATCTACCATGATTTCGTTTTTTGGTTTTTTTTTTAGTTTTTAAATACTGATGTGATATTATGAAAGTGAGTACTGAATTCCAGCAGTGCCTTGCTGATACGCTAAATGCTAAAAATTAGCATTAGTCTTCTCATCACAAATTGTATATCTACTGCCACAGGTGGTATTTGGAAAGCTTGTTGCTAGCTCAAGTGTCTTACCATAAAACAGCTTTTAATTCAGTGTACTGACACTTTAATTTGTCTGTTCTTTACTGGTCAAAATTAAGAAAGGGGCATCATTCCAATCTATTTATCCAATATCATTTAGAAGCAACATGCCTTTTGACCTCTGAATTAAACTGCAAAAATCTTTGCATACACAGGGTTTTGCAGTTCTGAGTTACTCCTTACATTACATTTCCAGCTGGTTTAGTTTGCCATTCAGAAAATGCAGCCACTTGTTCAGCAAAAAGGAGATTACCATGAAATAAATTACTGTGTTATTTTTTTTTCCCAAGGAAATTAAAGGTTTATGGAACACCTTGATTCAGTGTAGATCTGTATTGCTATTCTAGAATCTGCTAGCCAGCTCAGCACAAAGCATTTTCGTTTATTTTTATTTATATACATAACAAGGAATATCAAGGTCAGGATTTCTTTCAGGAATGAAATCATGTGAAATTGCTTACAGTTTATTTATTTCTCACAGCCACATTGAATATAAGCTATTATGCTTACTGCATGTGCAACGGCTAAACATCCGACCAAAGACCTTTCAAAACAACTTTATTTCCATTATCTTTGAAAAACAGTCTCAGTCCTATGAAAAGACCTTTATAATCAAGCCTTATCACTTGTGGAAATAATTCTTTATGAAATACTCCCTGGAATTCGAGCTTAAAATAAATGTGGATTTTTTTACCAAAACCAAGATTAAGATAGTTTGCTTAAGGACACACAGTTCATGGCCAAAAGTGAGTGTTTCGCAGTCATGATGGAGTGAGATGAATTCATGAAAAAGAAGGAAGTAGAAACAATCAGGGCAGGGAAAAGAAAAAGAGCATCTCATAAGCTCCATTCAGCTCACATAATGTAATCTAGCCTTACAGAAAAATCCTACAAAAACTTAATAACACAAACAATGACTTTGTCTTGGTCATGCTAAAGTCACTACCAAAGATGACCATGTATAAGACAACTGACCATATCTACTTTGAAGTCTAAACATTGGTCCCAAAATAAAATGGGAAACAAGGAGCACCATCTGCCCCAAAGCTTAAACATGCAAATGAAGAGAAAAGGCATTTGATAGGTAACATTTGTACAGAAGGCTGTAGTCACATAAATGAGTTTGTGTAGAGGGGATTTCCAGTGCAGTACCTGTTATGTTATCACCATTCATATGCTTGATGAAGTGAAAGCAGAAAATGTAATAGAGGAGCTGAGGCTGATTTTAAAAGGACTGCTGTGTGCAGATTCTTTCTTTTGTGTCCTCCAATCCAGTGCAGTTCATGTGTGGTCCCAAGAGATTGCCCACAGCAGAACCATATGCATATTTTTGTCACCTGTTTAGTTCAGAGCTATTCTTTAAAAAAAAAAAAGTCATACATTTATGCATGTGAAAACAGTAGGAGTCAATGTTAATGAAAATGTGGATAGATAGAAAAAGAAAGGGATTTATTAAGTGCAGTGCAGATCTCAGTCAAACCTGAACAAGTTGATTATGTTCATAATTTTGATGAAGACTCAACATCCACTGAAAAAGTCTAGCTGAGGTAAGTGCAAGAACCTGTTTGAACTCAGAGACAACAGAATCAAATAAATGCAACCTTATTTAGGTCTTCTGAAAGCAATGCTAGCTCTGGCTGGCCCCTCACTAATGCAATTACATAATTGTTTTGTTTACAAAAATGCATGAACTGATTTTCCATGTTTTTGTGGACTTAGGTGTCTAAACTGTATCTGGTCTCAAGCTGGTAGAATCCATCTACTGCTGTTCTGCGTTATACAGAGTCACTGGCTGTGATTTGCATTGGATTGAGTATAACTTCATTCTTCTTTATTCCCTTGGAAGAGTTATGGATTAGGAGGGCTTCAGTATGTATTAGCCAGTTTGCAATTATTGTGTAATTGCTTAGCATAGGCCTTGCCTTTAATGGTAGTAGATCTGGATCCATTTTTATTTGTCTCTACCTTTTCTGACATGACTAATGTATAGACGTAATATACACATCTAGGAATATATCTGAAACCACTGGGTGTTTGAGGAGTTGTATGTGTGCATGTGTTGTTTCTTTCTTGACTGAAACACTCAGTTATTCCAAGAGCTTCATCTTAAGAATGTTCAGGGAGACAGTTGTAGGCTGGGGTGACCCCCTTGGGCTATTGTCTAGGTACAAATGTAATAGGCTGTCAGGAGATGATGGACTCCATGATTGTTCTCAGGCAATGGGCTGAGAAACAGGAGTCAGATACAGTAAGTGGGAGACCTGATGCTATGATCTGTTGCTCCTTAAAACACACAAGCAAGTAGGAGCCAGACACAAGAAGGAGAACCTTCACATACTGGTCCTCTGCCTTTCATCCAAGGAGAACTGCATCAAGGACTGAGAGGCCAAACGGGGTGGAGAAAGGGAGGGTGAAGCTGAACCACCACTACTGCTCAGCAATAGCCCAAACACTGGTGTGTTACCAAGAGTTTTAGCTACAGATCCAAAACAGCATCATACTGGCTGCTACCCAGACAGACCCAGTAGGCACATCTGTTTTGCCATTTAGCTAGGTTAGCCAGGAAATATGAACATTCTAACAGGTTCCAGGGCCATCTTCACCTTCTGTAGGTGTTTGACCTATATCTAGATAAGTGAGTGCTATAGATTACTGCATCAGCCTTTACATCTCTGATTAAGACAAACAATTTTCTCCTTCAGTCTTGGAAATGCTTCTGGAGCTTAATATAAATTAAATGAACACTACTAAAACTAGCATACCTCATAGAGTGTAGGAAAAACAGTTAGCTTATGGAATCTGGAAAGCCAAAAGAAACTGCAAATATCACTTGGTATGTCAGCTTTACTTACATATTGGCCATCACCCAAAGCCAGTAGCATTTCATTAATCTGAGGTATTGGATGTACATCTGAACCAGATACAACATTTAGCTTCCAGAAATCAATACAAAAAATCAAATTTGCTGGTAAGGTTCCGGAACTAATGTAATTAGGCTGTAGCATTCTCTGTGTAATGTTATAATGACTAATTGTAGAATCTTCCATGATTTGTCTTTTACTATGTCCCATAACTGTTTAAGATCTGAGTCATCTGTAAAACTCTCTCAGGTTAAGGAGTTTCTGCTATAGAAGTAATCACATCTAAAAGCTTTTAATTAGCTATCTACCTTCTCCTTGCTGCCCAAAAGCTGAGTATTCCCAAATGCTATTTCTGATCCTTTCATCAGACTTCTGAGGTTCCAGCCGCTTCTGAGATAAGCTACTTGCCGTATGTCTTCTGTGTCTCCCACCGTTTCAGAATAGTACCATGATAAATATGAGCCCTTTGTCATTTTCTTACTGGCAAATTTATTTGCTAACTCTCACTGCATGCCATAACTTCAAAAGCCTTTGGACAGTAATTCATTTTCTCCAAGAAAAAAAAAATCTTGTTACTCATTTCTTTATCAATAACAGATAATAATTACTCTGAGTACTGCTGTTATCTGGTGATCTATTTCCAGTGAAAGGATTGAAAAAGTTTTGCAGTTTTGTCTGTCATAGTACATGCAATACAACATTCTGATCTTCAGTGCCTTGTTTCTCTTAGGATTTCTGTAGGTGGGTCTACAGACACTGTAGATAGTTGCCTTGACACTAAAATAATGATGAAAAACTCCATAACATCTTCCAAATTTTGAAGATCTTACTGATTCTGGGGTTCAACAATCAAGTGTTTCATTTAGTGTACATTTGCACCATGTAGGTTTAGTGTCGTAGATGAAAAAACAGCTTAAGTTGCGAACACTAAGCAGATAATTGGGTGTATGCAGAGGGTGAATAGCCAAAGCTGAAACACAAATACCATTTCAGCCTGAGGAACCATTGGTAGACTGGTGGTCATTTCAGTAGGCTCCAGGTGAGCATAATCAAAAGTCTAAACCTTTCTACTGGTACTGGAAATAGGATGTATCAAAACTCGTGTAAGTCTAAGTCTGTAACCCAGCCTCTAGACACCTGATTTTCCTTATATATATGATCTGTTTCTTGTCTAATGAAACAGATGTAATCTGTAATCTTAGCAGGAAACATATCAGAAAACAGATGATGCACACTCAAACTGAGGTACTATTTTTCTATAGCTGGAATATCTTCATGGAGTGAAGAGGAGAAACAGACGTTTAGCTATAACTGCATAATCATTCATACTTTGAATTCCACATATATCCATAGGGACAAGCTTTAAATAGCAAAGTGCTAGTTTACTTGCTATGCATTGCATACTGTAATACATTCTATAATAGTTATATGATTGCTGTCAGCTGCTTGTGTTGTATAAAGCTGAACATTGTCTTAGTTCATGGAATTTGGACAGTGAATAGTCTGCTTTGCCATCCAATTAATTGGTAAAGAACTTGTGTTACAATGACATTTTCTTCCAAGATTTCAAGAATTTTCAGATTTCCACATGACTGCTTCAGTGAAAAGAAATAAACACCTGGTTAGCAGTAAAAGAGCAGCCACAGGACTGAGATGAATAGCTGGATAAGGTGCTAGGAAGGGTTTTCCAACTCATGTATCTTCAACATAAGCGTTAACTAAATTCCATTTAATGGTGTCAAATTCTGCCTTTAATCACATCCGGGAGACCTAATGGAGAGAATAGTGTGTGCAGAGAGATTTTGGCCTCGAATACCTTTTTTTTTTTAACCAGTAAATTGAAGGATATATCACGTCTGAGAAATCAGGCAGAACATACAGAGCTGCAGATAGGACAATTTTTATTTTTTACCTAGAACCTGAACAAGGGTGATATAAAGTAACTGATTACAAAAAAAGTCCTATCATGCTGCTATTGCAATGACAGAAGTTGAGATCGTTCTCCAACTCAGGAAACAGAGATAGCCTTACTGTCGTTGTATTGAACCTTAAGTTAAACTATATAAATTCAGAAAAAGTAGTTATGTTATATGCATCACGTAGGCAGCTAACATCTCAGAATCTGTATTTTCTGAACTATTACATCATCACTTCAAGCTTGGCTTTTTCCATGAGAGGAGGATTAAGCTGGCTTTTTCTAAGAAATCACAAATTGCAACCTGAATATATTTTGTAACTCCACTGAAGTACATCTGATGAAGATACTTCAGAAACTCACAGAGATAAGAGTTAAAAGAACACTGTGCTACCATTAAATAAGAACCTGTACAGTAAATCCAATATCTGCTAAATCAGGCATTTTTCCTAGAAAGAAAGTGAAAATGGCTTCTGCAGTATAGGACTAATTGTTAATGTATTTTTTGTTATTAACTGTTCCTGTAATATTTTATGTCAAGGTTACTTAGAGAAATTATTTGTGAAGTTATTAACATTTTATTTTGTGTTAAACTCCCATGACAGTACTGCAGGAAAGTTTTGAACTAGTTGTATAAAAATACAGAGCCTTGCAGTATAGAGTCCAATGATTCCATAACAATTTTCTATCAACTGTTATTGACAGTTACAAAGAACTCACTGCAAAAGCCTCGTAAATCTAAATCCCAAGTGTTTAAAATGCAATAAAAAGGATTTCCATGTGTTAGTTTTTTTAGGAGAATATGATTCTTGAAGGTGTAGTTTTAGAAGCAGTGAGTAAACAGAATTCTTCTATTTCCTAGAAATCAATTGTATTTTACAGAAACATTTGTAGTCATTGATACAAATGCCATGCAAAAACAGCTAATTACATGCAATAATAGAATCAAAGAAGTAAGCTCTGTGGAATATTAAAAAAATAATAATTATTATAATGTTGAAAATAGGAAGCTGAACAGTAAGCACTGAGACTCTAAACAGAAACAACTCACAGGGAAAAATATTCAAGTAATCAGCACTCACTAATGATCAATACTGTAGAACAATTCACATCCACCACAACCAGAGAAAAATGCATGGAGAGGAGTGTGTTCTGCTTGCACCCCAGGCTAAGAAGCCTTCTACCTGGGCTGAGTGCTGCCATTTCTGCCCTTCTCCCCAGGGCATGGACGCACCTTAATGCGAGGTTTTTTCTTACATGATCCAACCCTACAACCCTGGAACAAGTACCTGTAGCAGCAGCTAACATGTACTGAATTGCTGTAAGACTCTCCACTCACACAGCATCTTCTCATTGGCTTGGGAGATGCATTTAAACTCCTTGCTTGATCCTCCTTTCTTACTTATTACCTCGTAGTTATGCCTGTGCCTGGTCTTTCACTTTGTCAGTTCCCACTTCACCTCGCACTGACTTGAAGATTTGGCTTCTTGGCTTGTCCTCAGATCTGTCTTGTTGCTACAGGCTTTCCCAGCTGTGGCTGACCCAATTACTGCTGTGGGATTTGCTTCATTCTTCTTAATTAAGTGCTTTAGGGCTGCACCTCTTGTCAGTGAGTCTACCTAGATATTGTTCTCAGCTCCTGGCTTATCCTCCATTGAGGAGCAACCCATTGATGCAACCCTGGCTGCTACCTATCAGCTGTCCTAGTATGTGTTTCAGTTGCTTACAAACAGCACAAGTTTTATTGAGCCAGACGAATCAGCGAGGAGCAAACTGCATAGCAAAATCACTGAGAAAGTGCTAAAATTTTAGTTCTATATTACAGTTTAATGTGGATGTAGAAACTTTTTTATTGCCAAGCTGTTAAGTATCATAAATGTCAACAAGTGAGGTCTTATATATAAGATACACTGCAAGACAGAAAGTGATAAACACAAGTATGTGGTGAGATTTCAGTTCTCAGTTTATTCTCTTCTCTTAGTTATACAAAACAATAGCATGGCAAAACAATAACCTTACTATAATTAGTGAAAGAAGATACCATAAAACAGCTTTTATATGAATAAATATGGGCTTACAGAGCTGCATAGGTCTACAGGGAGCTGTACATAGACATAACAGACAATGTTATCTTTCACATCCTTCCATTCTTAAATGTTTAAGGATGCTTCAGATTACGCCTTTTGTGGACTTAATATATGAGTAGAAACAGACTTGTATATAAAACATTTAGAAACAGCTATCATCAGTCTCAAAGGAGAGAGGCCTCCAGTCACTAAGAGAAAATTCTGAATGCCTAACATAATTATTTTCTTCTGGAGACTACTTCCTGCATTGCCTGAAAATACTGTGAGCACAGGAGGGAAAGAGTCTGGTCACCAATTTATAGGCTATTAGTAGTTATATTTGACCCATGTGGCTTATGATAATGACTGCAGCAATAATTATTCAGTAAAGTTTAGAAGCTATTTCCTTTTCTGTTATGATGGGAGGAAACTTTGTTTAGCTGCCTATCTATTTCAAGGTTTCAGGTCATAGAATCATAGAATCATAGAATTAGCTAGGTTGGAAAAGACCTACAAAATCATCCAGTCCAACCATCCACCTACCACCAATAACCCCACTAAACCAGGTCTCCCAACGCGGTATCTAAGTGTTTCTTGAACACCTCCAGGGACAGTGACTCAACCACCTCCCTGGGCAGCCCATTCCAGCACCTGACCACTCTTTCAGAAAAGTAGTATTTCCTAATGTCCAGCCTAAATCTCCCCTGGTGCAACTTGAAGCCATTCCCCCTCGTCCTGTCACTAGTTACAAGAGAGAAGAAGCCAACCCCCAACTCACTACAACCTCCCTTCAAGTAGTTACAGAGAGCAATAAGGTCTCCCCTGAGCCTCCTCTTCTCCGGACTGAACAATCCCAGCTCCCTCAGCCGCTCCTCATAAGGCCTGTGCTCCAGACCCCTCACCAGCTTCATCACCCTCCTCTGAACACGCTCCAGGGCCTCAATGTCTTTCTTGCAGTGAGGGGCCCAAAACTGGACACAGGACTCAAGGTGCGGCCTTACCAGTGCTGAGTACAGAGGGATAATTACTTCCCTACTCCTACTGGCAGTAGGAATACTCCTACTATTTCTGATACAAGCCAGGATGCCATTGGCCCTCTTGGCCACCTGGGCACACTGCTGGCTCATGCTCAGCCCAGCACTGACCAACACCCCCAGGTCTGTTTCCTCTACACAGTCTTCCAGCCACTCTGCCCTGAGCCTGTAGCATTGCCTAGGGTTGTTGTGGCCAAAGTGCAGAACCTGGCACTTGGTCTTGTTGAACCTCATTCCACTGGCTTCAGCCCGGAGATCCAGCCTGTCCAGATCTCTCTGTAGGGCCTTGCCACCCCCAGGCAGATCAACACTTCCTGCCAGCTTGGTGTCATCTGCAAACTTACTGAGGGTGCTCTCAATGCCCTCATCCAGGTCATCAATAAAGATATGGAAAAGGACAGGCCCCAGCACCAACCCCTGGGGAACACCACTTGTGACTGGTCACCAACTGGATTTAACTCCATTCACCACCACTCTCAGGGCCCGGCCCTCCAGCCAGCTCCTTACCCAGCAAAGAGTGTACCTGTCCAAGCCACGGGCTGTCAGCTTCTCCAGGAGAATACTGTGGGAGACAGTGTCGAAGACTTTGCTGAAGTCTAGGTAGACCACATCAACCGCCTTTCTTTCATCCACCGGGCAGGTCACTCGATCACAGGAGGAGATCAGGTTGGTCCTGTAAGTTCTTCTAGTCCAAAAGGAAAGATGCTCAAATCCAGGAATCACTTTTGTGTATATTAAAGCTGTCCTCTAACAGAGAATTTTTTAAAGTGTGAATAAGATCATATAAGGAGCTGCTTACACTACCAGTAAACAGGCATGAAAATCAAAGGAAAATTAAAATCTAGCAAGCTGTATATTATAGTCTCTGCGAATATTTTTGTGTTATACTCCAGCTGAATTTTGCTTCTGGTTAAGAAACTATAGGGATCAGCCATCATTAAAACTGCAGAAAGCAAGCTCAGCAAGCCGTAACAGTATTAGCCCGTACTCATCCAGCTGAAACCACAGCTACTACAGCTGCTGACATTTCTTTTCATTCATCTGCACCTCTGTTGCTCCTCTGTAGGCCACCCACTGTTTGCTTGCACATTGCTACATTTGCACATTGGAGATTATGCACTATCATGCTCTATTTCTTTAAATTTCCTTTTAAGTTAAAAAGCGTTAGGGCCTTCTAGATGCATGGCTTTTGATCAATATAAAGGTTGGATTAATGATACCTGGAAACCCACCTCTTCTCTGATAGGTGTTTCTCAGTTTCTTAACAAATACATTGGCTAGGATGACAAGTTTCTCACCTGTTTGTTTAATTAGGTAGTACTGGTGTCAGTGTAAGCACTATTTGCTTATCAGAAAGATTCAGATTTTCAGAATATTAGAAATGTTTTGAAGCTCAAAACTACTGAGTACATCAGGAAAAATTATTTTAAAACTTAGTTTTCTATCCAGAAGCTGTTAGTCTGGAGGAATAAAAGAAAATGAGCTTTAGTACACCAGTTAACAAATCTTCAAGTTTTCATGGTTAGAGTGACTGGTATTATACTTTTACTACTAATTGTCCTTTATATAACAAAGATAAATACAGTTATGTTATAAGGGCTAACTGAAAAATGTATGCTGGCAGAAGGAGTGAATACATTCAGCCATCTGACTTACAAAATTCTGTCACAGTATTTTGGTCCTTCTGGGCAATGAATGTGTTAGCGAAGACAGTGAATTGTCACCCCTCCCTGCCACACATGCATCCCATACCTGTATTTTAACCTAGGAAAGAATATTCTGGGCTTTCATTTATTGAGTTTTCTCACAATTCCCTTCAGTTGTGTTTGTGAGACTTGTAGTTATGTATGTCTTACAGAACCCTGCATTCTTCAGTACACAGAATCCGAATCCGTACTTCAGGTAGGCAGAGATGCCTGAGTTACACTAACAGTGGTGGAGTACACATTTGTAAAGGCACACTGAATTTTGTTCCCTAAAAGCTGCTGTGGTTATAAGCTAACATCCATGTTGGCACTTAGCTGGATTGGCAAACTGGAGCCCAAACCTGTGCCCACCAACCTTGAGAGGCAGTTGTTTTTTCTATTCTTCCTCTAAGCTTCTAACTTTTATACTATGTACACAAAACTTAGATGCTGCCTGTTCTTTTGGTCTCTGCTCAGGAAGTGAATCAATAATTCATTTTTCTACATATATACACACATTTCAGTAAAGTCAGGGCTAGATTTACAGATACAGAGAAAACTGGTGTTATTTTCTCACCAGCAGACTGGGTAGATGGTTCTCACAGCAGCTGTGCATACTTCTCCATGTCACTCACTCTATGTGCAGCACTTGCATGAGAACGTGTCAATATGTAATTGTATCCCTCAGAGACATGCATGAGCCTCAAGAATTTAATACGGTATGCTTCACAGTAAAGCAACATTAAAACAGGGCATTTCACAAAATTAACAGCCAAAGGAGCTTACTCTGTAGAAGATTATTTTAAAGACCACTTTTTTTTTTTTTTGAAATTTGAAATTGAAATATTTGTGGCAGACAGTTCTTTTCTTTAGCTGAGCAAGTTTTAGTATGAAAAGCATTACTAGCACGTTATCCCTTGAACTTGCAGAAGTGAAAGGAAAAAAATACTAAACACTAACAATAAAATATGTAACCTAGTTATGTTCTGTGATCAAAAGTGAAACTTTCTACATAATTATAAAAACATCTGATTGGAAATTATAGAAGATGAGAGGGTGGGAAAAAAAGTGCTCTGGCTACTGTTGTAAAAGCCATTCTCCTATTGCTTTGCATTACACACAGATTACACTAATCCTTAACATCAATTTAAAAAAGCATCTTTCCAGTCTTGTTTCCAAATCCTGCTGAAGTCAACCCATAAAGCAACTTTAAGTCTTTTGTAGATTTTATTCATGATTAAAACATGACTAGGATATAAACAGTAACAAAATATTGAAAATACTCTGAAACTGTACAGATTAGAGACCTTTTTCCCCAATCTGTTCGACCCATTCTGAATGGTATTGAGTCATATGGAATACCTCATAAAACTTTCACAATGAGTTTTTTGTTATTCTAGGACACTTCCTCCTCCTGGTGTCAAAGTGAATAAGATTTGACAGGTGGACCTTGTAAAAGTTAATTTTCTTTATTTTTAAGGACTACTGAAAATTCATCTGTGATATGAATTCTAATTACCTAATTAATGGGATACTTAACCACCTAAAGTTACTTAGAAAGCAGAATTAAATATTTCTTTGTATTAAGAGGAACATATTGACTGAATCATCAAAGTTCAAGTTTACAAATAATTACTTTGTGCCACAATATACATCTCTTAAAGCCCCTGGGATATTCTATTTTCTATGGAACTTACTATTTTTCTTCCTTTTAAAGGAACTGACTTACCTCTCAAATACATCCATTATTAAGTATTTGTTTATTGAGTTCATTTTCTTTGATTATTCACTGGAATTAAGTTAATGATTTTGTATAGATTTTACACTATTACCCATACTTTTCAGTATAGGATTTTGGCAAAATTTGACTTGTAATTGTACATATTGTACTGAGTCTGCCTTCTACTTTTGCAGGACTTTCTAATAGTTTTAATTATCTAGCAAAGCAGCATTTATCAAACTGGGATATATTGTGAGGGCAGAATTAGCAAAAAAGGTGTAAAGAACTGTAGAGTGCTCCTACCAGTTGTCACTGTTATGCAACATATAGTTGATCAGCTTGCTTGGAATAAGATGTGGATCAAAAGACATTTATCTTAATAAACATCTATTTGTTTGTGTCAGTTTCAAAGATCACGCCTGTCCAATCTCCTAATTTTTTCCTACTTTTTTCCTCCTACTTTTATCTCACGAATTTAACTAAAATATAAGTTTAAACTATTTTCAGTTTTAAACTGTTTTTCACACTGATTCTAAGGATTCTAAGAGAGGAAAATACAACACTGTAGAAGTCTGAAGTGAGTTGTTGGATACTGAAGAACAGTAAGCATTTTTTTTCTATAAATAAGGATGCTAAGTAGATTTCTTATCCCAAAGAAAATTCTCACATTCTGAGGAAAGCTTAATGGAATTCAAACATTTAAAAACCGATTTAAAATATTTTATTTGATGTTTCTTCTATAACTTAACCTGACAGACCGGATGAACTTTAGATGAATAATTATTCTGTTCTGGAGAGTACAAGAAGAATTGTTATATTTGTGTTAGGAGAGCCAGATTTGAATTACCTTTTGTATTTGTAGGCATATTTGAGCTCATACTAGCTCTCCTGCTGCAAATCTGGAGCCACATGAACTTCAAACAAATGCAAGACTCTGGTTTCAATAGAATAACAGCACAGTTTCTTTTCTACAGATAATTAAGACCTTTACTACTTACTAGCTGCAATTAATAAGATCAATAGTTAGTGATGGAGACTGCAAAAGATATTGTGGATGGATCTCTAGAACAAATATTTTGGTGTATTACAAAATTCACTCTGAGCTGTCCAAATGGCAATACTCAGTCCAAAGTTGTGCTTGAAAGAATATAATGAAGAGCAATTGTTTTTATTTCTGAAAGATATGGAGAAATTGTGTGCTGAAAGAGTATCTCAGGAACGTTGTTTGAACATATAACTTAACATGGGGCATACTGAAATTTTCATATTTGATCTCTGTGATAGCTTCTAACTCAGGGTGATTATGTAGATGTACTGGATAGACATAGCAGAAAACTTTGGAAATATGAATGCAAATCTCACCAAACTGAATGCCTGATTTGAGGCCACATTCAGAGTCCTGTTCTCCCTAGAAACAGTTATCTTTGGATTTTAAAAAGATGTTTCTGTATAAAAGCACATGGCTTAGAGAGGAAGTCTGTATTCTTGCTCTTCCTGAATACAAAGAGGGGATATGAAAATATATTATTTGTGTTGCACTATCTAAGAACTGCATGAGAGCTAGTAGTGCTTAGATAGTGAAAAGGAGTTAGAATTTTAAGAAGGCTTTTTTTAATGTAAATCAGTAAAAGAGGGAGAAAAATTGTTCTACAATTCTCTTCTTCAAGGATTTCCATCTCTTTATAGAGAAAGAACCACATAGGACACTATTGTGCTTTAAAATCCATGAACAGCAATCATCTCCCTGAAAGAAGTTTTGCTGCACAGGAACAATGATCAGACTGTTGTTCAGTGCCAAGCATTAATTCCATCACCAGAATTCTTTGTAGAGGCTCAGTTCCTGTTTCCAGAGTCTGGCTTCCTTTCCCCTCTTCCTCCTCTCAGTTGTAGTCAATCAGCAGACTCAGAAGGAGCTATTGTCACTGCTAGTTTTAGGAAATGACAGATGGAATTGGAGATCAGTATCATTCTGAAGGACTCAAACACCACAGCTGGTGCTTAAAAAGAGCTGAAGTAGGGTATCCCAGACTTAGTTTTCTCTCTTTTTATATTCAGCAGAGCATTTATGCTTGTTCTTGATAGAACTGTTCAATGATGTTTATTTCAAGAACTCCAAGTGGAACTTGCAAAAGAATACAGATCTTGGTGATTGTATCCTCAAACTTTCCCATCCTGTAGTACTAAATAAACTCTGGAGATGATGCCCAGCATCTTTAGTTCTACTAGATATGTAGAAATAAAATAAGACCTGAGTGAGGAACAAAATCTGACGTGAACTCACTTGCCTACAGATGAAGACAGATTCTCACACTATACCTCACAGAATACTAGATGATTCAAATCTGGGGGGATTGAGAAGTCATTAAGTGAATAATAAATGTTATGTCAAAAGGAGTGCTGAGTTGGATATTTTCATAAAATTCCTAGCAAGAACCTAGTAGCGCTGAAGTCAGTAGGAGCATTTTAGGAATAAACGGGGAATAAATGTTTGGAGAGGAGAAGTAAGGTGGGGAATAAACAAGAAAGAGGACAAACATTAGCTAGGAAACACAAATGGAAAAAAAGCAAATGAAAGAAACACAAGCGTGCCATTTCAAAGTGATTTTTTTCCCTTAGCATACCTTTATTAGAGCTTCATATGGGTTTCTCTATATAGATCTTCCTTCACTGATCTGTGTGGTACTTGCCCAGGAAACTTAGGAAACTCTGTTTTATATTTCTTTGTAGAATTTTAGTGCTAGACAAATATTTAGTGGTGATACAGCTCATTGATAGCAGAATAGCAGAGAACATATCTCCTTTATTCTCTTTTATTTCTGTTTCATAAAACTAGAACATT
The DNA here is from genome assembly GCF_002078875.1 of Numida meleagris. Classification (NCBI taxonomy): domain Eukaryota; kingdom Metazoa; phylum Chordata; class Aves; order Galliformes; family Numididae; genus Numida; species Numida meleagris. The sequence continues at coordinate 69,686,249 of NC_034412.1, read as the reverse complement.
GGCAACTTTTTGAGAAAGCATATCCTTGATGTAGAATCTTAGATGGAGAAAATTTGCTTTAATGAGCTAGCTTCTTTAGAGTGCTTTCTGTTTCATAAAATTTTTTCTATCGTGTGCCACACTTTCAGCAAACGCTGACTTGCTTTTTGAGGGCTACACTGTAAGTCTTGAAACATACTCAAGAGCTGGGCATCTATCTGTCACCTATAAATCTCTTCTGCTCTCTGACTGTGCCCTTTTCAGACATCTACTTGGGAGGTTTCATTTCCACATGCTCCAGATGTTAGCAATTCCGAACACACTTGACCTGCTGAAATGGAAAATCATTTCCTCTCAAAAGGTTCCCACATAAGCATGACAGGTCTGAGGAAATCCAACAAGGCTGAGATTATGTCACTTTAATTTTTTTTTTTTTTTAATTTTAAACCATGGCCTCCAGTTTACTTGTGAATGTCCTATGAATTACACTGATACCAAACTGAGTGTCTATGGCATCAGTCACCTGCCTAGGCATCTTTCCTAAAGTAAGAACTCCTATTTACTTTCTTTCCCCATGAAATATTTAGTTGCATGAATGCATATTCCTGATAAAAACCATGTTCACTATCATGTGAACATAATCTAATGAGTTTCATTCCTCTATATTACTAATGTGAAGAAGTTTCATTTAAATTTCAGCATACTGGGCAAGGAGCATGAGAAAGAAGGATTTATCTCTTGATCAAAGAGATAAAACATAGAAAGATAAAATATATAAGCTAATCCTAGAATTTCCAGAGGCTGAATATAGGTTCTAAGTGAGTGCATTGTTTAACTATTATTGGAAAGGCTGCAAATGACTGCTTCTAAAACTATGTTTTTAAGCTGCCATTTCTCTACAGCATAATGTATATGGAGACGTTTTCTCTTGCTAATTTCTGCTCAGTGCTGCTAATGGAACACTGCAAATGGGATCACTGATGGCCACTAGTAAGCTTGCTGTTGTGTATTCTACACCTATGGCTGAAGGATTTAAGCAACTATGACTTAAAATTGCTGATCTAACTGATAGAACTATCACAAATCTGGGAGAGTCCCGGGCAATTTTTCCTATATAGGATTGCCTTGGTGACTTGGAAGACTGTATTTGGGACTTCCAGGTGCATAGCTCTGTGTCCTCAGCTAACTTCTGGACATCCAGAAAATCCTGCACGTGTTCACCATTTGTGGCCTGGTCCTATGACAAGTAAGAGCACAAGGGATATTCTAGAGAGCTGCCACACCCAGCATGGCATTGCAGGAGGGCAGCTGTTCTGTGGCACAGCACTGTTCAGAGGAGTGGGATGAAGTGCCGATGCTCTGCTTAAGCGCAGTGTGACCTGAAACCATTCAATGAACTGCACTGCATATAAGCTGCGATGATTCGTACCTGTGAAACTGGAAAGAAGTTAAACCATTTTCCTGCATTTAAAAGATGCCGTAGAGGGGAGAGAATGGACCATTCTCCGTAACTGTGGTAAACAACGAAAAGAAATGGTCTTAAATGACACCAGAATATGTCTGGATATGTTTTTTTATTTGTAAAAACTGCAAAGCACTGAAATGGATAGCTGAGGGAGACTACCATCTTCATTGCTGGCAGTACATAACGGCAAATTAAATAAGCACCTGTCAGGAGATACAGCTCCTTCTTTACAGAGGACGCTGGGTTAGATGATCTCCCCACATTCCTTCTAGGTTTATTTCCCTATCATTGTATGCACAATAAGTCTGACATGTCCCAAAAGTTTCCAATTACTGTGCATGAACAAACCATCTGTGCAAAGCAATCTCAGTATGGCTGATGCTTCCTGGAAGCATTTTACGTAGTGAAACAGAAATACAACAATTCTACCCATTTATTCAAATATCCATTCAGAGTCATTGCGTAGAGGGAAAAACAACCTGGTAAAGACATTAATCTGAAATTGTTTTTTTAATTTACTTAGTATCTCCTGCTTGAATTTAAGTCACTTCTGAGTCTCCCAAGAACTGTGTATGCTAAAGATACCTAACATCCTGCAAGTTTTCAGATGTAGTCATGCCTTTCCCTAAAAATTATCAGCACATCAAAACAGTGCTTGCCAAAGTGTCTTCAGAATCAAGTCTCTACAAGAAATCTTGGTCTACTGATACAATTACTCTTGTTTAAGGAATGCATCAAAACACTCTTTAAACTTTTCCTCATAGAGAGAAAACAAATATGACTGTAGCTGAATTACAGTGTTAGTGGAGGATATTCGCTTAGCTGTCTGTAACTGCAGCATTACTGTGATAGGCAGTCATTTGTACATAGCTGAGCTGAATGGCTGAAGCTGGAATCAAAACCATTAAACAAACCAAAATTCCTCAGCTTCAGAAAAGGTGATATTCAAAATAAAAGTGCTTTTACATAAACCACTTATCATAGAAGGCTGTGGGCAAAGACTATGAGAAGTTATAACCAGATAGAGCGACTGACATTTAAGAGCCAGTGAATCAAATCTTAAAACACCCAAAGACACTTCTGAAACTTTCTTAAAGTGATAAACATGCCTCTAGTTTACATAATTTCTTAATATTTAGATTACTCTTATAGACAGACATACCATTTTTTGAGGTTTACATAGCCTGTGCAAAAAAAAATATATCAATACATACAAATTCGAACAACAATTTTTAAAGCTTACATGGCAAAAATGCAATATGTAGTTAACACAAGATCGTGCCTATTCAAAGAATCCAATTTTGTAAGGCAGTTCAGTATTTTTAGAATTAAGAATATAAAAAAGTAGGACAAAATATATTGTACTGTCTTTTTCCCTTGCTTGGTTCTATTGCTGCTGCATTACTGTGGTAATAGTTGATGGTACTGATTAGATCTGGGGAGTGCTCAGACCCACAAAATGCAAATCCTGTCTGCAGCTCATGCTACAGTGAGTTTTGCACTCTTGGAGCCTTTCACTCATTTCTAATTGAATAACACAGTGATAATAAGGCAGGAGTTGGGCTTGGGGGAATTTATTGTAGATTTTGAGCCTAAAAGGATGAGGCAGAAAGAAGGTGGAGGATACAATGAGAAACAATAAGCAGAGGAAAGTTTGCCAAAACCACCTAATATTAGTTTTGCGTTTTAAACTTAGAGATGATCTTGTAAAATTTCCATGCTATAAATTGGACTCAGCTAAATCAACAGACCCAGAAAGAAAGCTTGTTAAAACTCAAAACAAAATCTGAGTTTCACTAAAATCCTGAAGGATATCAGATCCATCCTTCAGCTCTGACATGATAGAAAGAAAATATATTCACAAGAATATGCGGGGGGCAAAGTTTTCTAAACAAAATGTTTCTAAATGTTTAGTGTTCGACATTTGATATGTTGGTACTAAGCAAAATTATGAAGTAATGTAAAACACTTTTAAAAAAACATAATGTATTATTATTTTTATTCAAGCAAGTTGTGCTGCTTTTGAATAGCTAACTTTCTGAATAGCATATTCAGGAATCTCAGATACCTGTTACCTCTACACAAGAAACAATACCTAGAAGACAAAGGTCAAATGGGTGGGATCTGGAGAGGAATGTCCATGTGTGGAAGCAGTGAAGGAAACATAGAAGATTAAGACTGGCAGCAGTTAATGGTACCTTTGTAAGGAAATCTTGAATATTACGACACATCTACATGAAGTTCTCAATACACATAAATCAGAAAATCTTTTAAAGAGAGTCTAAAACAAGAGACAGAATTGACACCCAGAAGAAAGGGAAGGACAGACTGAACCAAACAATAAACAAGTAAGAGATCGTGACAAGAAAAGGACACACTGGCGCTACTAGACATCTGGAAGCCAGTGAGCACATCAGCAGAGATGCCAGAGACTCTCTGACTTAAGACAGGCCAGAGAAGATCACAGTTACTGACAGCTCCTAATGGGTGCAAAAATCAGCATGTTGTTCTCAGTTGAAAAAGAACTCAGAAAAAGTGGTGAGGACTTGAAAGCCAATGTGTTTTTTTTTCCCTTCTGCACCCTGAAAGAGCCTTTCATCTGACATCCAGAGCCCTCCTAGGAAAGTGGCTTTGGTAGATGAAAGCTGAAACTTAAGTCTCTCACTTCCTATTCAGACTGCTAGAAATGGAGCAGAGGCAGCTTCACTGACACTGGAGGTGTAAAGGAAAAACAATACCCTGGTCAAACCTGTGGCTGGGGAGGTGGGAGGAAGTAAGAGTAAGGATTTGTTTTTTTCTTTTTAGGAGATTATTTTGGGTGGTGGATAGAGGGTCTCCTTAGTGCTCTGAAATAAGATGCCTGAGGGGATTTGAAGAACCGTTCTTATAGTGTGTATTTCCTATCAAATCAGCAGCTGCTTGCTCAGCTTGCTGAGTGATTACATCCCACCCCAGGGCTCTGATTTGCTTTGTGCTCTGTGTTGAAATGTAACTTCTCTATAACAGGTGCTCTGCTTAACTGGCTTCGTTTGGAACTGTTTCATTAAGAAAATGCCTTTTATACTTCCAAGAGTCATTAAAAACCTTTTCGCCTGCTAAAGTTCAGAAAAAATAGCCTCAAGTAGTCTTTTGTTGTTGTTTGTTTTTAAATATGTTTTTGGCTTTGCTTTAATTGGTGAAATGACATGCCAGTTAGTTAATTTCGGTAACAGCTGAACACCTTTGCTTCACTGAAGTTTCTATACCTTCCAATTTAGAGAAAGGATGGCAAGAAAATATTTTGACTCTATCCCTGAAGACAAAAAACACCTGCTCAGAAGACATGATGCAAAATATGGAGTAACAGGGTTTAAGAAGGTTAAATTCTGGGACAGATTTTTAGATAGGATGAATCATGGCAGTTTCATTAACCAAGACTGTTTAATACCCCATCGAAGATTGTATCTGGCATTGTCTTCATAACAGCACTGTAATTTCTTAAGAACATTCTGTTTACATCTTTCATTCCAGGATAGCTCCTCATTATAATTAATTTAAGATAACTCAATTTAGGAGAAAATTGAGAAATATATATCCACTTAATGCTACTTAGCCTTCAGCCTACTTGACTACAGTTACTGAACTCTCTAATATTTCTAGTGTCCTGTAAAGACTGAGGCTCTTTGCTTGAAATACTGTGTGTTGATGAATTACTACTTACCTATTAGTCTGCATTTCATGTATATACATATTTTTCTTGATAGCTTACAAGTTGTACAGTGCAAAAACATTTTTTAAATTATTCTTTTAATTGTAGCAAGCCAGAAGAAAAAAATATGTAGTTGTAGTCTATAAATTTGTAAAGGCCAAATGAGAAATATGTGTCAGTGCTATGTATGACTGAAGTATTTCATCTGTACCTTTCTTCAGGGACTGCCTATTTGTGAATTACATTAGTTTCTGGAAATTAATAATCAAGTTAGATAAATCTGAAGGAAAAAATGAAAGATTAAGGATGTAGCAAACAATTCATATGTCTCTGCCAGTCATAACAGCTGTTAGAAATGTCTGTTAGATGCTTTCATCAGCTTTGCTTTCAACCTGTGACTAACAGGATAGCTGAAAAGAAACGCACAGGCTTTTAAATTTTCTTTTAAAATTTATTTCACAGGGCAAGTTACTTCAGACAGGAGGTGAATGAGAGGGCATGTAAAAGGTGTACTCAATAGAGAAGAAAATGGAGATGTAAATTACATAGTGATATCCTCTCTCAGAACAAAAGAACGTTATAAGAAACTGGAAGACAAAACATTGTAAAGCTAAGTATATTTGCAGGAAAATACAAAATTAGAAGCATCACAGATGGTATGGACTCGATCCCATATTGAAGAGATGACACAGTTTCTCATTGGCTTTAACAAGTTTTGTCTCTTGTTGCGAGATGAATTTGAAAGCTGAAAGACAGACTGTGAAAGGGACTTGTGCCTGGTGGGAGAAGAGCATGCCTCATTCCACTGGCAGCTAGTTTTGCTGTGTTTTCACCAGTGGAAAGCCTTGCATTGTAAAGCACCATAATAAAATAAAAGCAGAATAAGGAAAGAGTGGTCATTAACTGTTAGATCATACTGATATAGTGCATAATTTAGACATAAACATAGCCCAAATAATCTCTTACTAGGAAATTCAATGAAAAAATCCACTCCAGCAATGAAAAAGTGTCTAATTTGGCAGCAAGGACTTTTAGCAGGTTGGTGTATACCACATGACTCAGCAAGTGTGCAGACAACTAACAGAAATGTTAACAAACAGTTTGGAATATTTTTAAACAATCCTCACAGAAAAAAAGGAGAGGTTTCTAATGAAAGTTGCAGATGTCACTAAGAAGTGGATTGGAGTCTGCAGAAGCAATGGAGAAATTGCATGGAATGTGCTCAAAGAATGGAAGTTGGTGGTGTAAAATGCAAGGTACCTCTTATGCATTAGTATTTTCTGCTCTGATCTCTGTCCCTTTAGAGAGAAACAAGTGGGATATAGAAGTGGTTGAGTTGCACATCAGCAAGCTTGGTGTACTAGAGGGGTTCAGGATGCCCAAACTAATACTGGATTATGGCTGAGATGAAAGAATGAGGGAGAGGAAGATGTGGCCTCAATTATAGACCTCAAGTTATAGACTTCGTTCATTTCCAATGTTCTTTTCCAATATTTTTCAGGATGCATTAGAAATTTTTGCAGAAATGATTAAATGTGTTCAAGCCACCTTCAAAGTACAAAGGCAAAAACCTAACTAAAAACAACAACAGAAACTACATAAAGGGAAGGCTAAATTCTTGGCTCTAGCAATCAGTTTTATTTCAAAACCAGCTCATCCTTAGTTCCTGCAGTGCCTCCTTAGCATAAATGTTACTGCCTGAGTTTCTGTCTTGCCTTTACTGTAATTAGTGCTGAAGTTCGGTTCAAAGCACCTCTGAACAAGTTGTCATCCCTCATTGCTGCTTCAGTCCTCAACAAAGCTAAGCTTCTCTTCAAAGTATGAGACATCAAATGAGTCTAAGCATTTTCAGAAACAAACCTTAGTTTGACACTCTCTGTTTTTTCTATCCATGACCTAAGCACGCGTGTGATTCAGGGGAAACTAATTCTTCCCTTTCGGATCTCCTGTCAAGCACTGGGAATACCGCATGGTTTTGCTTTCTTATGCTGCAGAAATACAAACCATAAGATTTCAAACACCCTCTATATAATTTTATTAAAGAAAATAACATCACTCAGCAGTCTTGAAATTCTAGTTCAGTGCACATAGGGGAAAAAATCTGTTAAGGAACTCTCTAATAAATTTGTTTAGTTATTAAATATTACATAAATATTAAATAAAAAGTAAAGCTGTTCTGCTTATAGGCTGTCTGCACTGAAAATATTTTACCTGCATACATTAGACTTGTAGGAAATTTTATTTGTACATATAAAAAATGCAATTAATTTGTTGACATAACAATTCCTCTATGTCTTTGCACAAGTATGGGCTTTTATGTTCATATTGCTGACATGCAACTACACATCTTTGCAAACTACCAACTGAAAAATGTGTTAGACAATCCCTAAACTAGTAAGATTTCTTTTAAGTTGCATGAAGCTCTTAGAGAAGATGAGCTCAGTGCCTGTACTGCAATTCATTAAGGTTTATATACAGTTTGCTTGAATGTTTGAACAAGAGGTATTTTCTGACAGTACATTTGATATGTCTTGCACTGAAATTCAGACTTCATTATCATTTGACCTCTTAGAATATTTTAGTTTGCACGTCTCCTTTATTAACCAGCATATTTTCCAACAAATCCTGATTTTGTGCACATTATTTCTTTTATTCTGTGTTGATATGTAATTTTAGTACTAGCAAAAAATGTATTCCTTTCCAATAGCAACTATTTATTTGCTGGACCTTGTTTGTCTTTTGAAAGGTTTTGAACGCACTTGTCTGTACACTTGAGGTTGCTAGGTTTCCTTGAAGACAAGTAACCTTTAACATTAGTGGGTAGAAATAGTATCACTGTTCTTAGGAAATCTTTAGGAAACTGTCATTATGTAGAGTTTTGGTCCAACCATTACAGTATTGATTTTCCTCTATATAAATATGACCCTAAGCGGGCAACAGTCTGACTTGCACAGACTGTCATGCAATCACAAATAGGTCCTTTAGACATACTTTAAATTTGAGGGAAGTAGATCTATATATTTTAGAAGCAAAAAGAAATGTCACACAAGAACCCATTAACAAAATCACTGTCAGAAATCTATGGGTTGGTTTAGAGCAGGGTCAAGCTTATGCTTAATTCTTCGAAAAGACCAGTGTTAACTTTAGTAGGAATTGAACTCAGCCCCATTCTTACAACACAGACCACAATATTTTAAAAGTGCGTGACACTGGAGATGCATTTCTATGCCTACTGCTGTAACACAGTCTTTTATCACTGAAACTAGAAGAATCACCGTTAGTTATTAGCAACGTTATACCCATAACACAAAAGCAGGCAAGTCTGTTTCTGCACTGTGGAAATCAAAGATAGGCTGTAGATGAGACCATTGATCATACCCTGACCAGGTATTTATACAACCTGGGGGAAGAAGTACTTGAAAGCAGCCCTGCGGAGAGGGACTTGGGGGTCCCGGTGGACGAGAAGCTGGATATGAGCCAGCAGTGTGCGCTGGCAGCCCGGAAGGCCAACTATGTTCTGGGCTGCATTAAAAGAGGAGTGGTCAGCAGGGAGAGGGAGGTGGTGGTCCCCCTCTACTCGGCTCTTGTGAGGCCCCATCTGGAGTACTGTGTTCAGGCCTGGGCCCCCAGCACAAGAAGGACGTGGAGCTCTTGGAACGAGTGCAGAGGACGGCGACCAAGATGATCAGAGGGCTGGAGCACCTCTCCTATGAGCAAAGGTTGAGGGAGCTGGGCTTGTTTAGTTTGGAGAAGAGAAGGCTCTGGGGAGACCTCATTGTGGCCTTCCAGTACTTGAAGGGAGCGTATAAACAGGAGGGGGGTTGATTGTTTGTGAGGGTGGATAGCGATAGGACAAGGGGGAATGGTTTTAAGCTGAGACAGGGGAGGTTTAGGTTAGATATTAGGAGGAATTTTTTCACACAGAGGGTGGTGACGCACTGGAACATGTTGCCCAGGGAGGTTGTGGACACCCTGTCCCTGGAGGTATTCAAGGCCAGACTGGACGTGGCTCTGGGCAGCCTGGTCTAGTGGTTGGCAACCCTGCTGTCTGAACCCTTCTTTTCTTTTGGCTCAAAGCTTGCTTTCTGAGGTATGTTTTGTGATAAGACTCTAACTGACTTACCAAGGAGGCAAATGGTGGGTGTCGCCATGTGGCAATCAACATCACCGTGTGAACATTTGAAATCATTTCCTTCAGAGCTGTTTGCCCCAGGAAGAGAGTTCTCAGTGTTTACTGGCAGAAGATCTGGCCAAATAGCACCAGCTTGTATGGGAGACTGGGGGAATGATACCATAGTATCCCATGAAAAACAGGATGCAGGTGGGCACCTCCCTGCTCCCTCTTATCTGCTGGCAAGGCCCGGAAGATGGGAACTAAGGAGTTTTCTGCTGAGATCCCAAAGCCAGAAGCTGCCACTCCAGAGAGAGCTGACTCAACCACTTTGGATTTGAACTGTCACTCCAAAGAGAGCTGACTCGACCACTTTGGACTTATTTATAAGTTCGTACTGCTGTTGGAGGTTGTCGTTGACCAAAGCGGTTGTTGACCAAAGCGGTCGTCAACCAAAGCGGTTGGCAACCGAACAACAAGCCCTGATGACCCATCACCCAAGAAGATCAACGTCGGCACTACAAACAACGCTGGACCCCTGGTGGTGACTATCTCTCTTGCTTTCTACAAAGACTCCTTGCTTTTTTATCTCTTTTCTATCGCCCACCTTCCCTTCCCCATCTCCCTAAGCTACTAGGATTTGTAATAAACTGGTCAGGCTAACATTTGACCCATTGTGTCTTAATCTCGCCGTCGAGTATACATATATTGAAAGACCCCTTCTCCCTCCTGTAAATTGGAGCGAGACACCTGCACTTAGCAGGGGGGTTGAAACTCAATGATCTTTGAGGTCCTTTTCAACCCAAGCCATTCTATGATTCTATGATTCTATGATTGATCACTCTAATCCAATATATTCTTCCTGACACTAGTAAATCAGAGAAAAAAATGCATGAATAATAGGGAGTAACCTACTTCTAGAAGATCCATCCTTTTCAGTTCACCCAGTTAGTAGTTACACACATCCTGAAGCCTGAAAATGTAAATGAATTCACTTTCTTTAATGTAGTCATATAAGATGGTGTATCCTGAACTTGCATATGGAATCTATACGTTTATAAAAACATAGGTACAACGTATAATATATTACTTACATTCTTCGGTAAATTGTTTCCTTTATTAACTCCTGCCTCTATCCCTTTTTCTCCATCTATGCATAAGTTTTAAGCCATCCGTCATCCACAGGGGAATTAAGGGAACAGCATGCTGCAACAGCTTGCCGAGGCATGGACTGCTGAAGCCATGCTGTTACCAGAAGCCCTGCATCTTCAGATTGAGGCTTCTGTCTGAGAGGCTATTTACAATACTGGGTTTCTTCAGAGGAGCAGGAAGGCAGATTCATTGCTTATATATAATCATCTGATAGCTCTTGTGATGTGTCTGCATTAACACCCTTTCAGAAAAAAACTTCAGCATCTCTTATTTCTAACCTTATCCTGATAGAGGTGCAGATCTTGCAGGTTGCTCTTTAGTTAGCTGTATGTATCACTTTAACTTGTTTGAGGAGATTTAACTGATAGCTTTCCTTCCTGTAACTCCATGCTTCTCTGTTCATATCATCTGCAGATCAGTGTATTATTTCTCCAGCAGCCTTTCAAATACAGAGTGCAATCTTCATTCTAAATTAGTTCAGGGAAGGTGATGGTTTGTCATTTTTTCCTAGATTTTTATAAAGCAGCCAAGAAACCAGATTGCAGACAGTGACACAAGTGATATCTGCCTGATAACAAGGTTTAATTTGTACATACTTATGTGTCAAAATGTCTGTACATTTTCTACAGGAAGACTTATGTGTAAAGCTTTATATGAGAGCTGATCCGAAAGTAATGCCTCCTATTTTATTTTGTTGGGCCACAATGTCAGAGGCAGATGTTGGTGGTATGGTAGTAGAGGCTGAACCTTCTCACCAATATTCAGTTGTATTTTGTTGCCATGCAACAGATGGCTGCAGAGGGGTTGTCCAACAAAATGGCTTCTGACATAGAAGTGCACATGGAGCAAAGGTGTGTCATTGAATTCCTCCATGTGGAAAAAATGGCACCCACTGACATTCACTGATGCTTGCTGAATGTTTATGGAGACTAAACCGTGGCTGTGAGCACAGTGAGGCAGTAGGTGATGCGTTTCAGCAGTGGCATCAACAATGTTATAGACAAGCCACGTTCCAGACGGCCACGCAGATTTTTATGAGCATGGCATGCAGACTCTTTTTCATCACTGGTGCAAATGCATAGCTACTAGAGGGGACTAAGTTGAAAAATAGTGTTTTGTAGATGACAATTTGCTTTATCAAATAGTGTTATTGTGCTCTGTGTATGATGGTAGTTTCCATGGGAATAAAAAGGAGGCATTACTTTAGGAGTGACCTACGTATTTTACTTCATGTTTTTACAGCTGCTGCTTAAGGCTTTGCAGAGGAAGCAGCAAGGTCCTGCCACCTAGAAAAGCTTTCAGTGTTGTTATGTTTCAAAAGCTGAAGCCTTCTGTGTCAGTTCTAAGAATAGAATGGTTTTACCAGTAGCTTAGTTCCTCTACCAGTTCAGCTTTTTCGCTGAGATCTTGGGCAGTTTTTCACCCATTCTTAACACTCAAAATATGTACTTTCTTCTTCAGCTCCATTGCTGCTCCCCCTGATCTACTGATGAATTCTATTTTTCCCCAAAGTTGTAAGAACTTAAATATGGTTTACAGAAGCTGCAGAAGATGCCCAGAAGTAATTCTGGGTTTATAACTGCACTGAGTAAGGGTACTTTTTCAAGTTGCATAGCTCCAAAAATGTTAAAGTTTGTAGCAGCTCTGCCCGCACAAGCTGGGTGACACTAATAGTGTCTTTTTCCCACTAAGTTTTCACTTCATTTTACATCTCGTTTACACTCTCAGTCTAGCTGAAGCTGCATTATTACAGATGAGAATCAACCACTTGGGAAATGATCAAGGTCTGTAATCTGAAAATCAGATATTATCAGGTTTCATTTTTCAAACTTGACACTTGACCTTTCAAGTTCAGCGCAAGGCAGGGAGGAATGTGAAGCACTGACACATGGGTTTTTCTCGTACGTTCTAGGAGTGCTGAGATTTGCAGACATCTGGCCACTTATGTAGAGCATAACAGTTCAGCTGTACAGTGCATCTACACTAGGGCCTACCTCTCACTATCTGTGCATATTCTACACAAATGATCCAGCTTGCTCAAGGTGCTTGAGATATATATTCTCCATTCATTTGCAGATCATGCTTAGCTGGACTAACTCTTCCTGAGGGTCTGAAGCTCCCTGCAAACGTGCTAAACAGCACCTACACATACATGCCTGTTCAGAAGAGTCCCAGCCAGAAATAGGGCAGCTTTTCTTTAAAAACTATCTGGCATATATTCAGCAAAATATTAATGTGGACAATAAAACAAATTTATAAATGATATTTTTACCCTGTAAATTATAACGCCAGAGTTAGCTGTGGATAAAAGGACTATTATTCTGGCAAGTATTTCTGTGAAAAATAAAATAAATGCAAATTATTAATTTAAAAAAGCATATTTAATAGAAGTTTCCATGCCTGTAGTTTATCACTGGGAGACATCCTGTCCAGAAAATATAAAAGTAAGGATATTTATAACAGTCACTATTTATATCAGTCACTATTTAAATAATTGCTTACTCCATTATGGACTAGATGGACAGTTAAGAAATCACTATGCTGTGAAGAAAGTTCCCAACTTAAAATAATGGATTATTTGGTTAATTTAAATTTTTCTGCTCTTCTTTTTAAGATATGTTTTTAAGAATTGAAAACAAAATGATGTTTATCATAAAAAATAGAGTTTAACTGACCTTTAAAAAGATTTTGTAAAGAATCTATAAGAATTCTTCTTTAAAGCTGAATGTTAATAAAATGATTTGGTATCTTTTTATTTAGCATTTTTATCTAATACCCATTAGGATAGTTAAAAGGACAAAATCATTAATTAATGTTCTATTAATGTTGGATAGAACCCTGTAGACTGAAACACTGCAGTTAGTCATGGGTTTATCTGCTCAGTAGTAACCTTTATAGAGTCAACCACATAGGTACAGATCTACTTTCTTCAATAAATTTACTCAATTTTTGTTTAGTTTCCCATTTCTTTAAAGAAAGGAATTTGATTTTAATCTCATCGTGTTCATTTTCAAATCTGGAGTGAAACACATGTGTTTTGAATTTTCCAGTTGACAGCTATTACATGTTCAAAAGGCAGCAAAACATTAGTGTATCCTACAAAGCAAGGAAACTTAAATATTCTAGGATCAACCAAAGCAAGAAATAATCTTCTAAACTTGAGAGACCCATGGTGCACCCACGGAACAAATGTATTGCTTCTCAGATGAAAATATATATATAAAATACCTAACATAACACAATAGTAGGTTGCTAGTTGCAAGAAGCTGGAGTGGAACACAACCTGGACAGCTGACACAAATTAGTCTCAGAGATATTCCATGCTATACAACCACATGCTCAGTAAGAATACCTCATGGGTAGGAGGAGGAGGACAGGATATTTGAGCTGTTCTGTGAAATCTGTGTCGCTGATCTGGCTTAAGTTTCTAAGCAAGTTTTAAAGGCTGGATAAAAGTCCAATAGGCATTTCTGAGTTCAGTGGGTAATGAGAAAATGCCAACCCTAGTTTCACGTCATATCCACAAAACTGGAAATAGCAGCATTAAATAGATAGATAGATAGATAAAGAACATTCATTATAAGCCGATAATCTTTCACATAATGAATGGCCTTATCCACTAGGAAGGTCTTTTGGGCAATTGTATGCAACAAAAGACAGTGCTTAACTGATTTGTTAAGTTGCTACCTTGTAAAGAAAGAGCTTTCCAGGGCTTCTTTTGAACTATGGTACATGTTACTCAATGGGTGCCAATGTTCTGAGATCAAATGTGGAGATATCTGAATTCTTTTCTGCCTAGCTATTAGCAGTCCTCTGTCCAAAATCTCCTGGAATGTCATTTTAAACAATATGGTGGTTCAGCATGTTTTCACACTCGCAATTATATTAAAAGATTTAAATGAGCTTCTCTGCAAGTGGCTATTTAGCATTCAGTGCTGTGCTTCACAGCACAGCGCTTGCTGTTTGATACCACTTCCATGCACTGGTACTCATGACGACCATTCATTGCTTAGGAGCTTAACTTACAAAATTTTCCTGCCCTGGGCGTATGAGCTAGCAGATGAAAGCAGATATTTCTACCTACACGATCTCCAAAGCAGAACTGCGAGAGAAAACAGGCACTTAAGTTGAAAGGCTCATCTCTGGATGCAGTAGCCTGTTTTATTTTTTAATGCTACAGATTAGTGAACTACGTTAATCTAGACATCAGCTAACACCCTGTGGTCCTAGTTCTGGTGGTGTCACTTGGTCAAATGAGTTCTTTATTTCACTTGCTGACGTGTAGCTGCCTTCAGTATAGTTTAGCCAGTAGAAATATAAACTTACAACCTAAACTAGTAGAGATTAACATTGAATAAGTCCTAAAAGGATTGCCATTGTCATATTTAGAGTTGTGAGCTGAACAGATCTTTTTCTTTCCCTCTTTAGTATGGCTTATTTTAAAGAATTATTGGGGTAGCTGCATGAATAGTAAACCATTAAAAACACTACATCAATGATCTTTGTAAGACAGATTTTTCCATTTTATCAGGAGCCAATTGCAGTATCATCCATAGTAACCATAAAAGAAAGGTGCTATGCAAAGACTTAATTAAAGACTATACCTTTTTATTAGTCTAGATTTACTTCAAAGTGTAAACTATTATTTCTATTATATCTCCATAAAGGGAAAATTCAATATAGTACTGAAGACTGGGCAGTAAGAGGACAGCACTAAGCTGCTCTTAAAGCAAAATCTGCACTTTTTAAATGTCTTTGGAGTCAGTTCATAGAAGTAAGAATGGTTTCTTTTTATTATTATTTTTTATTCAACTACACTTCAGATGTGCTTTTTGGAAGGTGCAAAGAGGTCAGCACAAGACAGGGACAGCCTACCTGTTTTGTTTCACAGGCATGGATGTTGTACAGTTTTGAATAAGCACTATTTTTTTAATACACGTAGAAATAGGGGCTATACAGTATTACAGTGAAGACTCGACAATTCAGGAAAGATCAGATCAATCTTTCTGGAGCTCAAGCCTGTTGGTAATTGAAGTGATCATAGTGCTCATGTTTTAAGAGCTACAACTCCTTCTGCCACTGGCAAATACCTTCAAAGACACTGGAAAGGCAGGAAGGATGGTTTTCTTGCAAAACATATGTATATTACCTCACACAGGGCTGTACTGTGCCCAGAAATTATACATATGTATGCAGATAAAAAGGGCAATCAACTTTTCATCCTGAACCTGTAAGGCTTACATAAAGACACTGTATAATTGTAGCCTTTGGACACAATGGAGCACAGGGATTTCTCCCTTATCACTTTCCTAGGAGCAGGACACTGCCCCCAAAGGGAAGTGGGAGAAGTATGCTACTTTTAAGCTATCTGTATCAACTTGAAATGCGTAGAGGAGACATCACAGGTGATGCATTTGGAGATTAATTACCCAAGCAGCATTCAAGCATCTTGGCTTTATGGCTGAATACAATTAAGAAGGTACCTTATATGCAAATTGTCAAAACACACTTGATTTACTCATTTGCCCTTGTGACACTACTGAGAAAGACCCAAAGTTAATAAAAATTACCTCTAGAAACAAACTAAGCAATGTCTCAATTCATTTCCAAGGACAAATTCCCTGCATCAGTTTCTGAACCATGTAGTCTTTAAATTTAGTCATTACCATGCAATTTAGATACTAATTGTGAACCCCTTAATTCTGGTCATAGAGTTAGTCATCAAATCTACCTATGAAGTTTTGCACTCCCTTCATAAATTAAGATGTTCTAAACCTCACTACACAGATATAAGGAAAATTGTTTATTGCATATACTTTTAATTAATTTCTCTAAAAACTGTCTACTTCTAATTTAAATGGAAACACAAAATATTTCAATGAAATGTTTCAAAAATCATTAAAATAATCTTACACCTTATCCACGTATTAAAGCGCAAAATACAAACAATGAGGAATGCTAAGGACTTGCGTTCATATTTTCTTTTGTAGATACTAATGCTGAAATTTATATCTATTTTTTTCTGTACAGTACATGTTCGTAACTAGACTGTTGTCAGTTCTACTTTTCATTCAGGATGACCCTCACGTAACATTAAATTGTAAATAGCTGCTTAATTTTTTTTTTAATTTCACTAGGTGAAATGTATAATATGTATTAATAACATATCATACATCATGTAATACATTATGTTACAAGTTATACACTATATACTATACATTATACACTATATGCTTTATTATTTATTATGTATTATCATAGAATCATAGAACCGTTAAGGTTGGAAAATACCTCTAAGATGATCAGGTCCAACTATCAACACATCACCACCATACCAACTAAACCATGTCCCTGAGTACCACATCTACACATTTTTTTTAATACCTCCAGGGATTGTGACTTCACCAGTTCCCTGGGCAGCCTGGTACAGTGCATGACCACTCTTTTGGAGAAGAAATTTTTCCTAATATCCATCCTGAACCTCCCCTGGTGCAACTTAAGGTTATCTCTGTTACTTAGGAAAAGAAGCCGATCCTCACCTCACTACAACCTCCTTTCAGGTAGTTGTAGAGAGCAATAAGGTCTCCCCTGAGCTTCCTCTTCTCTAGACTGAACAATCCCAGTTCCCTCAGCTACTCTCCATAAGACTTGTGCTCCAGATCCTTCACAGCTTCATTGCCCTTTTTGGATATGCTCCAGGGAGTCGGGTACAGCTGATGGCAGCCTCCTGATGCAAAAGAAGTGTGCATTTGCAATATTCATTCATGATCTGTAAAGTATTACTAGCCTTTAAAATAGATGCATGAGATAGCTTCTGAAAGGATTTCTCCCTTTTCACACACTAGGTTTTTCTTCCGAAAAAAATTATTTTGTGCTTTAGCAAGTGAATTTGCATAAGGAGTCAGAGCAATCATATTGTTAGACAGTATAATATGTATGAAAACTTATCTACTGGTTATCTGCTTACTAACTTGGTGATGGATACAAGTAATTTGCTCTTGTTGATACAGAAGAAACACTGTGATTTACTGCACTAGCCTACTGCCTGTCATATTTTGTCCTGACAATATCAAGACTAATTCAACTTATATATCCATGTTTGAGTTGATTATATTACATGAATTACACAGCTTTTTTTTTTTGTCATAATATTCTACTTGGATTTCTGATTCTAAAACTCAACACTTAGAGAAGTAGATCCATACTATTAGCATCTCCTACTGAAACTAATTGTCAGTGTGCACTATGAAACACACCAGCGAATGCAGATCTCATGTATTTTGTTGGTTGTGATACTTGATACTTGTAGGTTTTGTTGGGAAGGTATTTTTTTTACTATTCATTAAGGCCAAAAGGGATCACTAAGTCAACTACATTTTATACATGATAACTGTTGTTGAATTTCAGCTAGTTAATGCCCACAGGTTATTTTGTAGAAAGGCATTTGGTCTTGTAACAAACTATCAACAGCTGGGCTCTCTTTCTTTCCTTAAGTATGAATCTGTGCTCAAACGTGCTTTTGTTTAAAAATGCACGTCCTCTCTACTTCGGCTATGCCTCATTTCTAGTAATTAGGGTTTCTAATACCTTTCTTTGCTGATGTAGAAAGACCTTTAGGGCAAGGTATCTGCTCCTCAAGGAAATACTTAGGCCTTGTGTCAAGTTACCTTTCAATCTTCTTTTTGACATGCTAAACAGATTAAGTTTTCAAGTCTCTTCCTCTAAGGGATTTTCTCAGCTCTTTATTTTTGGTTCTTTTAACTGCCTTCTCCAATTTTTTAAATATGAGCTGCATTAGGGTTAGTAGTATTCCAAAACTGTGAGATTAAGTCATAGAACCATAGAATCATGGACCTCAAAGACCATCCAGTTCCAATAGTCCTGCCGTCAGCAGGGTTGCCACCCACTAGATCAGCCTGTCCAGGGTCCCAGCTAACCAGGCACTGAATGCCTCCAGGGATGGGACATCCACAACTTCTCTGGGCAACATGTTCCAGTGCCCCACCACCCTCTGAGTAAAAAACTTCCTCCTAACATCTAATCTAAATCTCCTCTCTATTAGTGTATAGCCATTCCCCTTGTTCTATCACTGTCAGACTGTACAGTTACCATGTAGTTGGTCTCCCTCCTGTTTATACTCTCCCTTCAAGTACTGGAAGGCTGCAATGAGGTCTTCCCAGAGCCTTCTTTTCTCCAATCTGAATGAGCCCATCTCCCTCAGCCTTTCTTTGTAAGTCAGTCTCTTTGTTTATAGTCAAGGACCAGATTTCTCTGCGGCTATTGTGAACTGGTTTTCTCTTGTAAATTGTTTTCAGGATTCTTTTGTTTGTGACTGAGTATTACAGTTCTTATTTACTGATGTAGAAAAAATATTTTCTCGACTATCTTCAACCTGCTTTGTGATCTAAGCAATTTGACAAGACTGCTTTATTACCATCTCCAGTCTTCAGGTTTTGTCAGCAGTATGCCTATGGATTTTTTATCTAGAACAGTAATAAAAATGTTTAACATTAGCAGTCAGTTGCTCTTTGCAGAGCCCCATAGAAGCATCCTGATTTGACAATTCCTTATTAAAAGATATTCTGATATATGACAGGTAGCTGTTCTAAATCTATTTTACTAAAGTTACTTAATGACAATTTGTTAAAAAAAGCATGTTATTCTAGGTAAAAAACCTGTCAAAGACCACATCTATTACACTTACAGTTATCTTTATTCACCAAAATTGTAATCTGATCAAAAACTGAATATAACTTAACATGTTATATTCACAATAACTCAAAAGACCTGAAGATTTTGATGGAGTTTAAAACAGCTGTCATTGCCACCTGCCTCAGTTTCATCAGGACATTTATGATTTTATGCTTGTCAACACAATTTTTTCATGTAGACCTTTGGGATGAATATTGCCTGTTTTTTCTTTCTCTATTATCTACAGTTTCGGAGCATGGTAAAAACACACAATATTGTTTTTTTTCCCTTGTACCATCTCTCTATGTGCTGCAGTATTTAACACAGAGAATATCAACAGTCATAAAAAAATAATAATAAAATAAAATATATAGTAGAAGTAATTCCTAAGTTCACTATGTGTAGCTAGGCAATTGAGTTTGCATTTTTTTGTATCCAGTGTTTTCACCATCTAAAATGTTGCTTTTGTCCAGAAGCAAGCTTAGTCTGAATTACTATTAGAGAGAAAATTCATAGCATTATAGAACACAGAATCATAGAATGGTTTGCGTTGGAAGGGACCGTTAAGATCATCTAGTTCCAACCCCCCTGCTATAGGCAGGGACACCTCCATCTAGACCAAGTTGCTCAAAGTCCCATCCAGCCTTGCTTTGAGCGCTGCCAGGCAGGGAGCATTCACAACCTCTCTTAGCAACCTGTTCCAGTGTCTCACCACCCTCACACTGAAGAATTTCTTCCTAATATCTAGTCTAAATCTACCCTCTTCCAGTTTAAAGCCATTTCCCCTCATCTTGTTGCTACCTGCCCTTACAAAAAGTCCCTCCTCAGCTTTGTAGTATGTTACACGAAGCAGCAAGCATCAAATCAGCAGTATTAAAGGCTGTTTCCGTATCTGCCTATCCAACATCCTGTCTTTCAAAAGCAATCCACAACAAGTAAGGGTTTATCTTACTATTAGTACAGGAGAGGTGCATATAGTACAAACACTGGGTAGGTGGAAGGATTTTCCAGAATGTACTTTGGGTGGCATTATTGATTCTGCCTTTCTGGAGAGGTATGGGGGTAAGAAAGAAGGTGAGTGGAAGAGATATCTGAGCACTCAACAGAGCACGTCATGCAGAACACACAGAGCTTTTTTTAAGCTAAAACATCATCACATAAGTGTATTCAAACTCTGAAAAGAGACTCTGATTTCTTCACTTACTTTATGCTGAAAGAATTAAAAAGTCAAGTCTTCAAATTGATCTTAAGTAATTCTGCTCTTTTCTGTTATTGCCTAACAGTACCCTGTTCCACAATTGTCATGTTAGAGGGTTGTAACTCTAGTGGTTACATCCCAGTTAAAGAGAAGCAGGTGATCTCAGTACTGGAGGCATTACTGCCACTAGCCTGCAATGTTTTTTTTTTGTTGTTGTTGTTGTTGTTTTTTGTTTGTTTTTTTAAATGAGATTTTCAGTAAAGATTAAGAAATTTACTTCCCCCAGAACCTCTGTAATGACCTAACATCTACTAAAAATTCTACAGGAAATTCTACATCACTTCTTTCAATGTAAAAATTCTTTTTTTTATTTTCAATTTTAAATGTAGTTCCCAAATTAAAATGTTGCAGGTATGATTCTATATTTCAATAGCAATAAACACGGAAGTCTGACTAAAATATGCAGGCATACTTGTCTTAAAGGTTAGTTGTTTACAGCAATGGAGGGAAGATAGACTGACAAACAGTAGAATGTCCTCCTTAACCAGCATCTTTCACATGTGACACCATCACAAGTACACTTGTCTGTCTAATGCAGGAATAATAATAATGCAGCTTCAAAAATGGATGATATGAGACTGACTGACTCCAGTGTAGAATAACATGCATTATGTCTGTCACAGATATTACGTCAACATAATTAAATTGGAAAATGTAATTAATTGAACATCCCAAGTAACTTTGTGTGGATAAGGTTAATTTACATCTGTCCAAAGGCAATGTAACAGCCTACAAAATGTGTTGGTAAGGATTTGCCTTATGCATTGATTTAGATGTCTTTGCAAGATGCTGTTAATGGAGAATTATGTACCTAGATTCACAAGAGTATGCTTTTGGGATGGTGTTAATTCATCTGTGACAGGCATGATTCATTAAAATATTTGGGAAGATCAAACATTTTTGAGTTTGGTCCAGAACATTACAAATATGCAGTCAAGGTTTACCAAACATTAGAGAACTTTGTTATCAACTGGCATTTTTGGCAATCTAGAGATGAGATTGGTATAAAGACCTTGAAATATATGTATATACAATTAAGTATCTTTCATTAGTTGTAAAATGAACTTTAAGTGTGCCACTTCCTTGTACAATCAATGACAGAATTGTTCTTTTAGATGGACAGAAAGGAATACATCTGATGTCTCACCTGTATCCGCTGAGGTAGTGACACACTAATGAGAAGCAGGAGTAGGGAACAGTGTGGTGGAGGGGAACATTCCTCAGTAAGATAATGCAAAGCTGGCATTATTTTTATGAAACAAACTGAGCAAACTCATATTACCCTTTCTTATGGGATTCTTCCCCTTACTTCCACTCTTACAGGTAGACAAATATATAGAACCCTTAAAATCTGGTAATGTGTGCTTGAGTATGCTTGAACGCCAAGAAGTTTAAATACATGTACTTTCTCATTTTGACATGGTCATCTCCATAGTAACTGTACAGAATCTTTATCAAATATGTGAATTACTTCCTGTAATTTTCATAACTATTATTGTTCTTTACCTATACTCCCATCCATACAAAGGGAAAATTTCATAGTTTACCTGCCAGTGGATGGAGATTACTTCTTCCCATCTCTAACTTTCTAAAGGACTGTAGTTTTGTTGCCTGTTGGGAAAGGACCTGAAGTTCTCTGTAATTAACTCTCAGATCCCTTATGTCTTGTAACTTTCCTACTTCTTCTGGAATGGAAACTAATATGGAATTATCAACAGCTAAAACTTCAAAAAGCAGTTTAAATGAATTTTGAAAGAAAACCAATACATATGAGAGAATGTAAGTTAGGTTGAGTGTGTCTGACATGCACAAAAACAATCTCTTCTGAGCTTCTTAGCAGGAAGGAATCTGCTACCTGCTTTACAATAAAGAAAAGCAAATGTTCATTCCAATTGAAGCAGAACTTGGACGTGAAGAATGCAGCTTATAAGAAAAGTCCTGTTTTGAGGGAGAGGCTCTCTCTGAACTGAATTTAGTTTTCTCAGCCTTTTCAAATTTTTCATACAGATTGATGGTACAATTAAGCCTATTGAGTTTTTTTTTTAATAAAAAACTGTGAGATACAGTTATTCCATGAACATATAAAAATAAAACATATATGTAAAATAACAAGCACTGCAGTTCTACTGTTCAATAGATAAAATAAAATTTAGGTAATATTTTAACACATTAGTACAAATTATTATCCTTAGTGCCTTTTAACTATACGATAAAAAGTGTTTTGTGCTGGGACTTTAACTGGTGTCAGCCAAGTAGCCAAGGTTTATGCCCAACTGTTGTATGATTTCTAAGACAGATCCATTTTACCTTCTTACAGTGGGACTCTAATCTAACCATTTTACCTTCTTACAGTGGGAATCTAACTCTGGGTGGAAACATGCTTGAAGTTCAACAACTGGATAATGTGGATGAGGATTTGAAATTCATAAAAAGCACTTTGATTTATCTTGGGCTTGCACACACTTTGGATGTAAGTCATGTTTGGGCTGAAATGTGGACTTGGGCCTGCACTTAGATACATCCACTGCAGCTATAGGTTAGCAGCTTTACTCTGTATACTTTTCTTCCTGGTTAGTTTGTTCTCATCTTTTTAAATTATTATTATTTTTTGTTCATGCTGATAAACTGGTAAGCTCTTCAGAAAGTTAATCCCCTGTTAGCTTTGTAGCTCCTATGCTAGTCTCTTGTTAGCTTTGCTGCTTGTACTTCAGGAACTGATTTGCATTCCCTAAGCCAGAGCTGAATCTCTTTGCTCTGAGCACTTACTATTGCATGGATATGCATTTTTTAAACAATTGAAGAATCTGAAGAATCCTAGCCATAGAACTTAATATAGGTTAAAGACATTTTACATAAAATGATGTTTAAATGGCTTTTAAATCAACTATGATTTCTTCTTTCTGATCTATCTTTCCATCTGGGAATAGAAAAGCAAAATGTTTATGATTTTTAAAATTAATGCTCAGCTCAGCTCAGCTAGCATCATATTTTTGAAACTTTAGTGCTTGCATGACTCCCTCCTACAGATGACGAAGCCCAGCTCTTTGGATTCAAGTTATTTCCTACCTTTGATCATTGCAGTTACTGTTCTTCTGTAGCATCTCTTCAGTGTAATACTTTTCATTTCAAAAAAAGAAGCCGTATAAAAGATTACATCACAGAGAAGTAACTCACAAGAGAAACAGTTAGAATGTCCTTTCATTGCATCAGTGCTGTGAGGCTGTTGGTGGAATGTTTGGCAGACTCCTGAAGAAAGTAACAGCTTAGATCATGGATGAACGTGAAGTTCATTGTGTTCAAGCAATAGGTAGACTACTACACAGAAAAGCTACTCAGTGTTCCATTTGGTGCTCATTATATAATAAAATAAATAATTGTAGAATGGGTAATGTCAGACTGCCACAAGTTGGGTTTTTTTCTTTCTTTTTAATGATTCCTTACTTCATTTTCCCCAGGATGTTTTAGTTTGTCTGATTATTTAGCTCTTTAATATACATGCATTTTTATGTCCAGTCATAAATCCTGAACATTCATTTTTAACTGTGGTTGCATTCACAGCCATTTGCGCTGGCCTGTCAAATATAATCTGGCAGCTGCAATTAGTCAGGCTGAGGCAGTAACAGAATGGTGGCGACAGAGGTCAGGCCTTATACAACTCCCAAACTGAGATTCTTCATAAATTAAATTGCAAGTTGGTAGTAGATGAGACACTGTTCTCTAAGGAAAGTAACAATAGGAGATCTGTTTCTCCCATTACAGTTTCCTTTGGTGAATAAATACTTGCCTCCATACAACTGCAACAGACATACAAACATTCATGTTTGTCCTCATTGTCACAAGTCCTGAATGCAATTTATCAAATTAATTTCCCCTCCCTCTCTTTACCTTCTCTTCTTGTCTTTTCTTTCCTTCTCCCCCTCCCTTCCCTTTCCCCTCTTTCCTTTTCTCTGACAGCAGAGTGGATACACACCAGAATGTTTTTTCAGAGACTCCCAGTGTATAAGAGACTTGTGGACGTTCCCCCAGGCTAGCACTACTACTGCTCTTACAATGTAATGCTGACTTGGCTCTGATAAGTGCTTTTTCGAAGAAAAATGACCAAAAACGCCTTACTAATGCATATGGTTAAATTCTATTAACAAATACTAATGCACCTTATGATACTGAAGGTAGAAATGGTATAGTAACAGTGAGCAGATGAGCTTACTGGACTATATATAAATAATGTTTTTTTATATTTCTATGTGTACTAGAAAATATAACAGAAGAATATAATTTGTTGTGATTAGATTAATTAAACTACTGGGAGTCATTTTTCAAAAGAATCTATCATTTTAATGCTCATGTAAACCTAAATTGTGACTAAGCAATCATATTAATATAGAGCCGAAGAGCACTTTCAGTTTATATTTTTTGACTATCCCTTAATTGGGATGGATGATTCAATCTAAGATTCCCAGTAAAGCACTTAGTAAAAAGTGCATTTTTTTAAATTTGTCATGATAATGATATATGAGCATGACATGACAGTTGCCTTAAGATCAGTCGAGAAATGAATAGTTGTTTGTTTAATAATTAAGTCTAAGTCCTTGCTTATATAGCAAAAGGTTATTGTTAGACTCTTCTGAAGTTTTGCATTTTTCCTTATTGACTTTTCACGTTGTACAGTGATACATTCATCCACTGACATAAGATTGACTGCTCATCTTTTAAATTGATAAAGAATGATGAAGGATACTAGATAGTGAGAATTCTGATTATATTTTACTGATTTCAGTCCACTTTTAAAACATTAGATATAAAATTTGATTTGAAGCCTATGAAAATTATATTTATTTTGGGTTTTAATCCCAAGCACGTTTTTGTACTGTAAGCATTCCATTTTTATCTTTAGATGTTAGATAGCCGTCAATGGTTTACGGGCGTTCAGCCCGATTCCATGATGAATGGGATGGGGGACCCACGGGCCCAC